>NW_016107762.1:1235285-1466598 GCF_001604975.1 Cebus imitator
AAAAAAAAAAAAAAAAAAAAAAATGAGGTCATTAGGGTGGACCCTAATTTAATATGACTGGTGTCCTCTTATAAAAAGAGAAAATTAGGAGAGAGATTTGCATAGGGGGAGAACACCACATAAACATGACAGTCACTTGCAAGCCACGGGAAGAGGCCTGGAACAGACTCTCCCTCACGGCCCTCAGAAAGAACTGATCTTGTTGACACCTGGATTTTCGACTTTGAGCCTTCAGAACTGAGGCAATCGATTTCTGATAGTCAGCTGCCCGGTCTGTGGAGCTTTGTTACAGCAGCCCGGGCAAACTCACACAGTATTGTTTTCTAATCAGAATTGTTTTTTAAAGTCCAAGTCAAAATGCCATAAGAATAGGCTTTGGCCAATTTCCTCCTCCGTGTTTTGGTCTCTTGCACCCTTTTTCAAGTGTGGTACCTTTTCATGGGGAGACCTCGGAGCTATAATACTAAACTCTATTGTCATGGGTGAAAAGAAGCTGGCTGGAAGGAACCCAGATGTGTTATAGTGCGAAGTAAACACCATCAAGTATTGTTTCAGCCAGAAAAATATCTGAAGAACTAGGGAGTGCCCAAGGAAATTCAAATTGATCTTAGTGTTTTAGGAAAGGTAATATGTACATAGGGTTAAAAAAAAAATCCAAATTGTCCAAAAGGAGACATGGCAAAATGTGTTTTCCACATCCTTGGCCCTCAGGCTCCCTGCTCCTTTCCCAAGGACACCATGGTAACATTTTCCTGTACTCCTCTTAAGAGATAGTGTACGCACCTATCGGGATTGGGTGTGTACCTCCACTCCTGATTCTACAAACATATGAGCATTATTTATTATTTTTATTTTTTAGGTATATTGCTCTGCACCATCTTTCTTTTCACTAATGACAGGTCATTCATTCTTTTAAGCAATGTCATGGAAATGTGCAACCTGATGATTAAGATTGTGGCCTCTGGGGTTGCTTTGCCTGGGTCCCAGTCCAGGTGGTACCTCTTACTATCTGTATGGCCTTGAACACGTGACTTAGCCAATTTGAGTTTTGATTCCTCATGTTTAAAATAGCATGAATAATAGGCATACCTCATAGGCCAGTTGTGAGTCCTGCACACATTAACGTGGGTGACGTGCTCCATACGCCTGGCGACTAAAGCAGCGCTTAGTAGGTGTTAATTGCTACCAGGAAGCCACTGAGATCCACAAAGCCATAACTTTCAATTTACCCTCTGTGGCATGATTTTCTTATTGCTCAGATATAATTTTTGGTTACTTTTTATTTAGATCAGATAACAGAAAGCTGGGTAGCACAGTTCAGGTCAGTGAAGATCAAAGAGAGACAGGCAATTATACTAATAATGTCAGTGTGATGAACTAAATGGTATTAGAGAGGTGTGTATAGTGTACAAAGGTTTTGAGGAATAGCCCTGTTCTGGCAGTAAGGGATCTTGTTGTCACGAACCACACTGGTATCCACTGTGACATCTCTGTGGCATAAAATTTTGGCCTGAGTAATAAAGAGTGAGCATAAGTGCATCTGTGGAAGGAAATTTCTACATAAGTCTCCAAGATACCTGTTTTCTAAATTTGCATTTCCTAATGCATGTTTCTTAGCATATTTTATCTTTGGGGCAGAGATGCTTTCATCCTGTATTAATAATATATTTGCTAGCTGAAAGCAATGGCATGAAACATTTTATAAAAATAATCAGAGAGCTGTTTACCCAAAGCAGCTCCATTCATTGAACTGATTGCCAGACAAGTTTAAATCTGTTCACTACAAAATGCTTTCAAAGAACAATTAGAAAATTATAAGTGAAGCAATAATAAACTTCAAGTTCAACTGAAGCTAAAATTCTAATTCTTTTTGATATGTGAAATTGCCACAAGGTCACAAAAACGTAGATGTATTTTGCCAATAATTAATTTTATAATAAATACTTTGGCATAAGGTTCAATTTGAGCCAGATTGCTTGTTTAAACCAATATTTGATTCACAAAATTCCAAAACATTTAAAGGATTTGGACATTCCTTTGGATTATTTTCAATAGAATTGGAAGTGTGTGTTTAAAGCATCTATAGAATTCTTCTGACATTTAATTATAGCCTGATAACAGTTTTTACTAAGAATGTTTTAATCATAATTTTAAAAATAATAACTAAATACCACAAATACATAAGAAATACTTGAGTATAATGCAAGAAGAATCACATTGTGCTGCAGTCTGGAAAATTCTTGGAGAGTGCAATTCCTTGGCGGCAGTTTTGCTTGAGTCAGTATTGCCTTTTCAGGATTTTACAGACTGCAGGGCCTGGGCAAGCCCAGGATAGAGCGTTCCAGGCAGCCGCCTACATGCCATGATGTCAGTGGTGCAATAAGGATTCTCATTCCCCAAATAGCTTTTCCACAAAAACCTAAATTTCCCCTTTTAATTGAGTTAAGCTTTCATTTTCTGGAACATTTTGATAAGCATTTCTTCTAGGGGAATGAACATATATCCTAATGACATTGTGTATCCTTTGTAGAAATATGTCTGCCTTTGATAAGGATGATTCAAGACTGTGTCCATAAAAGTTAAAAATAGAGTTAAGTTAGTAGTTTTCCCATAATCAACCTTTTCTGCCTTCAATCACTGCTTCAGATCTGTGCAAGGCATTATGTTAGGCAGGTCAAAGGGAACACAAATGGAAAAACTCCAGACTGGGTGGCAAGAAGCCATTAATCTAGTCAGGAGGATAAGACAAGTAGATTGCAAACTATATCCAAGACAGAATAAAATACCCAAGGGGTGTTCTAACAAGAAGGATCAAAAGCAGGTTCCACGAATGAGCCAACATCTGTATAGCCTTGAAAGACAATGGTTTTATTTCTTGTGTCTATTACCTTTTATTCTGATTATAAAGCGTATGTAGTAAAAATTAAAATATATACATGTAAAGAAGCGAAAGTGTAAGTGTTTTAGAGAAGAGGAAAGATGTGTTTCAAATAAATAATCTTGCTATTAACCAGAGAAATGCAAATTAAAACAATAATGTGATATTTTTCTTTATCCACCAGATTGGTTATAATGAAAGGGTTAGATAGTATTAAGTATTGGAGGATTTGGGCAATGGCCATTATTGTCCGTTGTTGATAAGGGTCTGAGTTGGAGGGGAATCTGCACATAGGGTGTGGCTGAACCTGCACATATGACCAGTGATTCCGCTTCTACTTTCCGCCTAGTGAAACACCGACACATGAGCAGAAGGAAATATGAACAAGGATGTTCACTGCAGAATTGTTAGTAAGAGTTAAAAATCTAGAGCCATCTTAAATGTCCACAAATATGGAGACGATAAATAAAGCTGAGTGCCAAAAGGATGAGATTATGTAAAAAGTTAACCAGAAGTATTTGAAAAGCTGCAAGCATATTTTTGGTTGCCAGGTAATGAGGGCAGGGAAATGGGGTGCTATTTTTATTTTGTAAGAGGGCTCCAGGGATGCTTAACATCCTACCATCATACAGTTTTGAACAATCAAGAATTGTCTTGTTCATGATGTCAGTTATACCCCCCACTGAGAATCCCTGAAGATGTGTATATATACACACATACACCAAAGCTGATACATCCCCAAATATATCGTAAAGTTAGAGGAACTAGTCGCAGGCACCAATGATACTGCTTAGTTTTAGCATGCTCCCCTATAAAAAGGCAACAACACAAATACACATACATATTAAGATATGTAAAAACATAAAATAAGAGTTTAAAAAATATATACCAAATTCATAAGTATGATTCTCTTTGTAGAAGGAAGCAGAATTGGTTCAAAGGGGACTTTAAGGAAGGAAGCAATTCAAAAGAACCAGAATTGTTGTCAACAAAGGAGACTTAAGCTCCATCAAATTTTTCTAATATAGCTTATTCTAAAAAAAAAAAAAAATAGTTTCTATATAAATTGAGTAACTACAAATTTAATTAGAAAAAAAGAAAAATGCTAATTTTTTCCTTAATCCAACATCCAGAAATAACCCTATTAATAATTTGCCTTATTCTTTCATTTATTCAGCTACTGTTTATTGAGTGCTTGGACTGGCCTAGGCACTTAGGTGAAGATTGAGAGAGAGAGAGAGAAAGAGAGAGAAAGAAAGAGAGAGAGAGAAAGAGAGAGAGAGAAGGAGAGAGGAAAAGAGAGTTTGGTTTCTTCCCATTAAAAGACTGGTGAGGTTTGGAGCCGCAACTGTTCAGGGAGAAATAACATGGGCAGGAAGGGCAGCAGCAAAGGCCTAGAAGCGAGAAAATGCCAGGCGTGTATGAGAATCAGAACACCACGCAGTCATGTGAGAATTCAAAGAGAATGACGGAGGACAGCGGTTGGGCATGGTGAGAGATGAAGCTGGAGGACACTGAGGCTGTATATGTGGCACTGGATACTGACAGTTCCTTGTCTGACGTTTATAAAGCCTCTTGTGGCTTAATATGCATATCCAATAGCTCATTACATAAAATCATAGCTGCACAGACCTTAAAATTCCTATAATTAGAACTATATTCAATTTTTTTTTCCTAGATGGAATCTGGCTGTGTCGCTCAGGCTGGAGTGCAGTGGCACCATCTTGGCTCATTGCAACCTCCGCCTCCCAGATTAAAGTGACTTTTGTGCCTCAGTACCCCTAGCAGCTGAGGCTACAGGCTTGCGCCACCACGCCTGGGTATTTTTGTATTTTTAGTGGAGATGGGGTTTCATCATGTTGGCCAGGCTGGTCTCAAACTCCTGACCTCAGGTGATCTGCCTGGCTTGGCCTCCCAAAGTGCTGGGATTACAGGTATGAGCCATGTGCCCGGCCAGAACGATATTCAATTTTTAAAAATTTGAATATTCCAATTATTAGGGATAAGAGGCAGATTTCAATGGTCTGAAGTTTATAAAATCTGGAGGTGTCCTTAAGAAAAAGTATACAAAATTATAAAATAGAAAAGAATATTTATTTAAAATGAGAAATCACAAATTACAAATTTAAAAAACTGAAAAATATCAGAAACATTACAAAACTGAGAAAATAACTTATTTTTATTAATTAACTGTTGAATAGAACCTTATAATTTTTTTCTTATATTTTTGCTGTCTGGCATTTGATTGTCTCTTCATATAATAATAATTTAATAATATAATTTTCTATAGAGGGAATGGAATGATAATTCAGTCTTTCATCTAGAACACTTTAAAAAAATTCCCGACAGTATAGAAAAGCTGTTTTCAGCTTCTCAATGTGACGTTGGTAATGAAGGTTTTATAGTTGTTGGTGATTTGTTTCTGGTAGTTTCCTCAGGTAGTCCTTCTGCTGCAACAATTTTTAACTTATTTGCTATGTGACCCCCTGGCAAGTAACAACCTCAGTTTTCTCATCCATCAAGGTGACTAGTAAGAATGCCTAGAGAAAAAACTTTTTTTTTTTTTAATGGAGTTTCACTCTTGTCAACCAGGCTGGAGTGCAATGTCATGGTTTTGGCTTATTGCAACCTCCACCTCCTGGGTTTAAGCAATTCTCCTGCCTCAGCCTCCCAAGTAACTGGAATTATAGGCACGTGCCACCACACTCAGCTAATTTTTGTATTTTTAGCAGAGACAGGGCTTCACCATATTTGCCAGGCTGGTATCGAACTTCTGACCTCAGGTGATCCACCAACCTCAGCTTCCCAAAGTGCTGGGATTACAGGCATGAGCCACTGTGCTCGGCCAGAAAACCTTCTTATTTTCATATATTGGAACAATTTTCTTCTTTTATAAACTTTTTATACAATTCTTTAATTTTTACAGAAAAAAGCTAGAAAATTAAACAGTACATTATGAATATGCTAGACATTGCGCAAGGTGCTAGGAATACACTTTTATGCAGCTGGGAATAGGTTCATTTTCCTGAAATTAAAAAAAAAAAATTCTTCCGATCTCATTTTCCCTGACGATGCAAAAAAAGAGCAAGAAACTCCTATGTACGTTAGAAGCAATATTATAGTCTCCATTTTCCCCAAGGTTCACACATTGTCATAATCATGTCTTAAGGCTAACAGAATCAACAGAGCAAAGACTGATCAGGCTCCAAAAGAATATTTGTACTGGGTTTTTAAGATTATGAAAACCAGCAATTCACTTTGCAGGAAACTGTGGTATTATCCTTTCCATGATACAGTAAAAAACTAGGAAATACCCGCCCACTAAAGAATTTTCATAGCTGCCTCTTAGTAAGATACAGAAAATAAACTCAGCCACAAAGAATGCAGACAGGCTAGACTGAGAAAGCTGGTCCTCAGTTCGGTCTCCTTTCCTTTCATTCTCAGGCCTTTTTGAGTTAGAATCTTCTGGAAAATTGCTCTTGAATAGTGGAAACTTCACAGTTTCTTATCCCTTGAGTTTTATTGTTTTAATTTACTAATCTACATTTATACCTCATTTGTTCTGTCCTTTAAAGGAGAGACTTTTACATTTTTTGAAGTGACTCACAGAATAAAATACATTTTATGTCACTCTGTATTTATACAAACATACATATATCACAAACACACACAAAAAACAAAAAGTTATAGGACATAACACTTATCTTTCTATATGCTATTTACTTAATATTTTCTTTTCTCTTTATTTTTAATGAACATTGATGTGACCCATTAAATTCACTTTAAGCCTATTAATGGGTTTTTCCTGGTGTTTGAACAACAATGCAAAGCTTTGCTACTCAAAGTATGGACCAACAGCATCAGCATCACCTGGAATCTTGTCAGAAATGAGCAACTGCAGTGTTTGAATAGTTTCTAAACTCTAATATTACTCTTATCCAATCTTTGCCTGTGTATTGCTAATGATAGGGAATACTATGTATTGCTAATGATAGGGAAGTACCTATCATTGCTAATGACAGGAAGTACTGCCCAAGTACTTGTACAGTACTGAGTTCCATATTTTCATAATTCATGGTCAGAACTCTTGGGCTACACTGAATTGCCATTTTTTGCTGTATAGATGGCTTTCAGCAGATGGTTTCAGAGCTACTTCTTGGAATTACATAGATGATACTTATAGAAAGAGTTGAAAGCATTTAGAATGTACTTTCTTCTTTCTTTCCATCATCTTCAACTTTTCCTTTTATGACAGGCTGTCAGTTCCTTTATTATCCAGGGACCTTATCACCCAGAGACCTCATCTCCTCTGAAAACATTTCAAACTTAAAAAATCTACTTTAACATTAAGCTCTGACCTGCAAAACAAGCAGCACAGGAGCTTCCTTATAAAGCAGGCTGAGATTGCATTAGTTTCTTCACAATTGCATCATGTAGCTGATTCACACTGAACTTACAGTTGATTAGAACTTTCAATTAGGTCATTTTCCTCATCTGCACTTATAAGAGTGATGGTTTTATAATCAAGTGCAATAAGAAATTTTTTATTACTGGGAAATACCAAGTGAAAAGGGATGCTAATGAGCAGCCAACTTGGACCACACACAACCTCAGGCCCCGCCCTTAACCCGCTAAGTCTCACGTGATTGTTATGCAGTATAGAATTTAAGGAGCATGCACGGGAAGGACTCTTGGGCCTGAAAACTTTAATTCACTTCAATAATGTGAACAGTTTGAGTTCACAGAATTTGGCATCTGGAGAGAAGGGCATAGCAAAGAACTAAGTGACTTTTCAGTACCAACAAAATGGAAAAGAGAAGGATCTGCAGGTTAACATAGAAGAATCACCAAATAGCTGCTATCTTAGTGATATGGACAGTAAATATAATAGCATAGGAAAGGGAGCTCAAAGTGGGCTGAAATGATCAGGGAAAACTTCATGGAGGGGGAATATGATAAACTGCAGCTTGAAGAATGAATACAGAATTCATTAGGCAGTGAGAGGCATTCCGAGAGGAGAAATGACACAAGCAAAGGCATTGGCGGTGACGTGTGCTTAGTGTATATGGGCAACCAAATGCCTAGCTGGAGCACAGGGTCCCTGTTGGGGGGTGATGCAAAAGAACTCTGGACGAACTGGTGGACATGGAAAGCAATCTTGCACTTTAAAACACAGGCCACACATCCATTTAGATTGTATATTTCTTGATGACAAAGTTTCTTAGTAATTCATATCTACAGATAATTCACATATTTAATGATATATTTTTCCCTGCCTGGAAATGATACAAGAAATAGAACCTCAAGTCTGTCCCATGAGAATTATAAAGAGGACATATATTTCAACCCAAAGTGAGAACAAAAATTCCTGATTGTGTGAAAGCAGCCAAAATGCCCTGGAGTTGAACAGCCAACAGAAGCATTCTTCTCTGGAAAATGTTCTCTTATTTCTTCAAAGTTGTTCTCATTTCTGTATGACACTGACACCCCTCTAAAGTATGTAGACTAAAGATGACAAATGCATAACATATGTGCCACACCCCTTCTCTAAGGTCATGCAGAGCACAGCTAATTGATGTGTGTTTCTTGTTGAGCCTATACTTAGCCTCACAATCTTTCTGAACACAATGGTGATAGAACATAAGATGAATCTATTAGTCATTCACACTCTAAAGGTTAATCTGTTCTTACCACTTGAACTATTCCATGGGATTGCTTGGCTGCTGATTTCATTCATGTGTATTTGTTCATAGAGTTGGTGCTAGATAACTTTGATTTTGTGAAAGATAAAATGTTTGGCCCTCTATACCATTAGAAATCACGGGTTTAGGATAAGAGACTGCCTTGTGTAACTTAAGAGCTACCAGTGCTGCAATTTATATTAGAATCAGGCTGTAACATACCTAAGACAGAGGGCGTTGCCCACACAAGCCTGTCAAGTCACATGTTCACAAGTGTGGGCTTAATTTTCCATTGATAATAGCAATGGATACTGTTCAAACAGAGAGAACCAGGCGGGGGCCATATAAAGGATTTTGGAAGTTCTTACACAGTCTCAGACAGGTGTAGTGTGATATACAGGGGAGGCCAAAGAAAGATTCCCCAGAGTCTCTCCAATAGGGAGGTCTGTGATGGAACCAGCATGGCTATATTTTTTTAAATTACTCTTCTAAATGCCCATGTTTACATGAGCTAAGAGTAGAGATAAATGGTAAGGCCAGCTGCCCCAGGCTTTAGAAAAGAGACCTGAATGATGACAGAGTATGTGAATATCTCATTGATCCATGAAGTAAAGGCAGGTCCCAAGTTTTCTGGTGGGAGTCAAGGCTCAGCTAATGGAAATAAATATTGAAAGGGAGGAGAGAATTCTGTAGGAGTTAGAAACCAGGAGAAAGCTGTTCTTGAAGGAGTCTGAGAAATTAAGCAAGAAGCTCTGGAAGATGAAAACACAGAGACAGACAGACATGGAGACTTAGAGATTCAGACACAGAGTGGTACAAAGACTCAGAGACAAGAAAGTCAAAGAGCTGCAGACAGACAGCTAGAAATATAGAGACACGAAACTCAGGAGACCACGGTAGACCCACCAGCCCACACAGATAGCCGGAAGCACATGGGGACAGAGACTTAGGGAACACACATGCAGACCCAAAGAGTGATCCAGGAGACAGGGGCAGAGAAAACAAAGAAAGATAAAGATGCATCTTTAAAAATAAACAGAAATCCACAGAGCCTGACCCAGCTGGACCAAGTTATCCAGGGAAGTCAGACTTGAACAGACCTGAGGGGCAGAGCCACTACTTGCAGGAGGGGTAAAAACTGCACCTCACTGTGCTGAGAGCCTTCTCTTCAGTCCCCAGGGATGCCTTCACAGTGCAGGAACGGCTGCAAGATCGAAAGAGCACCGTTGCTCCCCAGTAATTGAGGCTTAGGGAACATTTTATTTGGATTGGAAAAAACACTTCATGGATTGAACTTGAAAATGCCTAGAATGACTAGGCAGGAAATGAAAATCAGAGGTTCTCTTAGGAGGGCTCATCTTCAAATAAAATCAAGCTTTATTGTGGGTGGAGTATGGTTACTCTTATAAAGTGCTGGGTCAGGGTATTGGCTTCGAACTGTGGTTGCTATTGACAACCTACCATTGTGGGCTAGTATAGGAGTCAGAGAAAGTTACATTCAGGAAGCTTCAGTTACAAGAACTTTAGGGTCTGTAAAAAAAATACAAGGAGATTCTTGTTTCATTAATTGTCTCTTCTGCATTCCACAGTTCAGATGATACCTCTAACCAACGTCAGTTTATTCCACCAATGAAAACCACTGGACATAAGGGGACTGAGTGAGTCTGAATATGATGAATGCAAGTACATCATCAGCGTTGGTGCAGTGGAAAGCTCACTGGTTGAAGTCAGGAGCCTTGTGTTCTGGTCTTGGTCTTTACTCCACATGGGGCAATTCAACAAACAATTAAATATCTGCTCTTTATTAAGTGGTATGTTCAGATGGAGAAGGCAAAGATGAATAATGCACTGTCCTGCTCGTAAGGAGTTCACCATTGAAAGGAGTTTACTGTGCTCTAGCCTAAAGCAGGTGGCTAAACCTCTTAATAACTCAGGAGTGACATCTGCAAAATGATTCTAAGATTATCTGGTGAATCAACCCAGAACATACAATCAAACTACTATAAGTCAGAGCTCTAGGAGAATAACCTGAAACCCAGGAACATTTAGAATTTTATAGTGATAAAGCAAAATGATGAGTTATAATATATTTGTGAGACATTAAGGTTTTCAAAATTTCTTTGTACACAAAATCAGTAGAACCGGTTTTGTTTTGATGTGAATCACTTACTTTGCTTAGCTCAGTGGAATTACTGAATTCTACCCTTGTTCCTTCCTGGCGATTCCCAGGTCAGCATTTCTAGTTTCCTACTCACCACCCTGCAAACTGCCTCACTAATGAATTGTCTTGGCTCTAGCCCCATTGCCACCCATCATGCTGAACTACCGCATTAATCTACCTAAAAACAAAACATCACGACTGTGTAATTCTACATTCCTACAAACCTTCAGTGAGTCCACATTGTTCATTGACCAAATCTATTTTAGGCCTTCTGGAATCTAGACCAACCTAAATATCCACATGTTCACAGAGGGAAACAGGCTGGCCTGGAGCCGACTTTGAGACAGATTGAGAAGCAGAGGATGGAGAAATGTCCTACCAAAAAGCAAAAGCAAAATTATATACAAAATATGACTACAATTCATCTCTCTCTCTCTCTCTCTCTGTGTGTGTGTGTACAGAAAAAATACTATAGAAACTGGAATCAAGATGAACAGTGTTATTTTAGGTGGTAGAACATGGCTGATATTTTAGTGCTTTTCTTTATATTTTGATGCTTCTCTTTATTTCTCTAATTTTTAATTAATATATATTATCATTATTTTTAACAATTTATTATAAATAATTTCAGATATACTGGAAAGTAGAAAAATAGCATAAATGTTACCTGCATTTAAATAATATTCATATTTTAGGCAGAATAATTTTTAACCTTCTGCCACATTTTTAATAAGATGTTTAATTTGGAATCTTTTGATGAATAGTTTTAAGGTAAATTACAGATATCCTGACACTTTAACCCTAAATAATTCAACATGCATCTCTAAAAAGTGACATTCTTTTACATGAACATTATACTGTTAGCAAAACAAGTGATTGCTCTTATGCTTTTTAAAGTTATAAATATTTTTTAAATAAAGAAGGTATAACAACAGATAATGGGAGCAGATGCTAGTGGGCAGGGTCAGGGGGAGCATGACCGTGGAGAAGGCTGAGGTAAGCAAGGAACACCAATAAGGCCCGGCAGCGTGCACTGGGCTCCTGGTAGAGGCAGGTCTCTATCAGGGAGTAGGAGCCAGAAGTCTATGGGGTCAGCATAGGAGTTTATCCTCTAGGGGAGTTGGTGGGAGCCAGAAATTAACACAGGCTTTAAAAAATGTCCAAGAGTATGGTCATGAAAGCAGAATTACAAGAGAAAAGCCAGGTGGAAGCTTCTCATAGAACGAGATTGATGGAGATACAGGCCAGAGCCAGACCATCTGAACGCTGACGAACCAGATGGGTCCTGAGGATTGGGTGGATCTGAGCCCTTTTTCAGTTCTGAATCCTTGTATATTTTGGTACCTTCACTCATTTATTCATGCCATCTTCTCTGTAGAAAATGTCACCTTTTCTAACTTCAATTGACAAAAGTCATATCAGTTCCAAGGCCATCTTCTCCACTTCCAATGTAGAGGAGATAGCCTTCCATATGAGGTTGTTTCATCTAGACACTGTTACAGCCCTCAGCCCACACAACACTGCATTCTAACTCCACATACATATGAAACCTCCATCTCTGCAGAGCCAGGCCTTCTTTTTCTGTTGTCACCTCTATGCTGCCTTGCTTGACGTCATCGTTCAACAGATAGATCTATGACTGAATAGAAAGTGAATGGATGAAACAAAGTGACTCCACCCAACGTGGACAATCTGTGGGACAGATTTCCACTTGTAAGTAGAAGGAAGTCGCCCTTCAGAGGAACAGAAAAACACCGCAACTGAAGAGGAAATTCACTTCAGTTAAGAAGAGATGGAACTGTACACTAGTTACATACTAATTATACAACCACAGAAGAACCACCTTCTGTTTTTAGAATCCAAGATTACAGAATTGTGCACAGAAGAGGAACAAGCTGTATTGCTCTAGTTGGTGTCATACCTCTGTAAACAGGTTCCACTGAAATTTTGACTTTACGTCCCTTAGCTGAATAAATTTTTCTAGTCCTGAAAATGAAATCTACACAAAATTCAATAATGCTCTGATAACTCGGATACTGGCCTGGCTTTGTGTGCATGTGCATGTATATTATGTGAGGAACAGAAAGAATAATGTCTTTTATAGTAAACTTTGTTATAATCACAGCATTTTCTTTGCTTCTGTCAGTTCATATTAAGCACTAAGAACATGTACTAGTATAACAAGATGAGAGAAATTTGATGCAAGCCAGGAGGTTGCATTAGTGGTCAAGCATGAAGGCTCTGGAGCAAAAGCTCTTGGATTTGAAGGTACGTTAGGATGGAATCCCGAGCATGCGATTAAAACTCTTCACTTTTCTCATCTGTAAATGGGGATGACAATTACTAACAATATCCACCACATAGCAGTGTGTGAATTAAATAGGTTTACATAGGCAAAGGGCTTAAACTAGAGCCTGGCACATGATAAGCATCCAATAATTACTAATTGCCATTATTAGAATGTCTATCTTCTACCAGTGGGCTCTACAAAACAGCACCACGCAGTGGAAAGTTCTGGGGTAAGTTCCTAGGTGTGTCTCTCAGCTCCACTACTTACAAAGTCTGTGACCTAGATTGTATACTTATTGAAGTATAATTAGTATAATAAATTTATCGAAGTCACCTTTTATCTGTGAAAGGAGTATGATGACATCGTATTGAAAGTGTTACTGTGAAGGCTAAATGGCATAATGCACGTGAGTGACATGGTGCTGGCACATAGTAGGTGGTCAGTCAATTAGGACTATCACAGCAGGGAAACAACCTGGTTTGTGAAGTCAGCATGAGTTTTGAACACAGACACTCCGAGACTGTAGGCAACCTGATTTTTCTGCTCTTGAGTCTCTTCCTATGTAAAGCTGGAATATCAGTGCCTTTTGAAGACCAGAACTAGTGTCCACAAAAAGCCTGTCTTATAATAGGGACTCATTTTGTTTATTATCATTTATTCCTTGGGTCAGCAAACCACCAACTGAGGATCAATTCCTGCCAGATACCTGTTTTAGTATGGCTTAGGAGCCAAGAATGGCTGTACATTTTGAAGTGCTTGGGGGAAATAGAATATTTTGTGACTCATAAAAGTTATATGAAATTCACATTTCAGTATGTAAATAAATTTTGTTTGAACACCATCATGGTCATTTCTTTCTGTGTTCTTTGGTAGTTTTTGCACAACAATGGCAGATGTGAGTAGTTTAGGCAGAGGTTGTAAGGCCTGCGAAGACTAAAACGTTTATTATAGAGCGCTTTATAAAAAAAGGTTTGCTGCTCTGTGATCTACTCTAATCTTCTCTCATATATGAAGAGTAAGGGGCATAGAAATGAAGAATTAGTTATTAATTTATTTAAATATTCAGAGCTTAGAATCTAGTCCTTTGGCACTGGCCAACCCAGCCAAATACTGGCACCTTCTTATACAACTTGAGATTTGAGAAAGTGTATAAAAAAGAGAATGATTATATTTCTCACTTGGAGTTATGACTGACTAGATCATTTGAATATTTAATTTTAAAGTAACCTAAAATATTTTCATTTTATGTTATTTCTTTTGCATTTATACTTATATATAGCTATGCTCTTCCTACATTATCTTATAGTAACCTTTGTTAGAGCCAAAGAATTGCTGAAATTTTAAATCATTTAACTAGCTGTTCTATACCAGTTTGTTACTTAGGTGATGTGTCTAGTATTTATTACTTGTTTTATTTTGCCATCTCTTCGTTTTGCAAGCAGGAAACAGCCTGACCCACCTCTGATTCCTGGTCCACCTCCTTCTCCTCCCCTAGCTCTCCACACCCCTCACTTCTCGCCCTCCTCACAGCTCTTTTCCCCCAAGCTCGTACCCTCCTCTGCAAAGTGTCAGTGATGCTGAGCAACAATTTAAGATGGTTTTATTTCTCCTTTGCTTTTGCGCATATTAATGTATTTTAGATGAAAGAAAATTAATGTTTTTAGGCTGACATTCTGTAAATGAGACATGGAAAAGCACTGTGTTACTGTATTTGGGTATTTTATAAAATAATCAGCCTGTACGCTGAGCAAGTTGTATACGCCCTGAAAGGGAAGTGATGGATTTGCTGCAGTTCAGGGCTCAATGTACAGGATTTACACATTCCAGAGCCTGAAGAAACAGAGACCCAAAAATAAAGACTTCTGATATTTCTGTAATTTAACCACTAACTTATCTGTTTATGTCTATCAAAAACATAAACAATGATTTATCTAAGTATTCAATCTCTTAAAATACTTAAAAAATTGAGTCAAAACCAGCCACCTTTTATCTATCAATTATATTAAATCATTCTATTTTTATGGAGGTTTTTGGAAACAAATTAATCAGAAGGTTTGATAGAGATTCTACCTCACCAGTGGTTAGGTGTTCAAAGAAAACGTCAGTATTATGTTAGAGTTATGTTCCGTATTCTGCAGAGGCAACGAGTCGTTGTCAAGAGTTCTCAAATTGTACCTATAAAAAGTGTATCAGTGAGGCGCTGCCGGGGGAAGTACCGGCACAAGCTGCTTGTTAAATTTTCAGTTCAATGAGGTTAAATTGTTGGCAGCTTGAAATTGTCTATAGCGGGAGCATTTATACCAGGGAACTAGGCAAGTTCTAGAAATCAGGGCTTTCTTCAGCCCCACCTCACCCCAGGTGTTTTTCTAGCACACTATTGAGTCTGCTTAAATAAGTCATACCCCTGAGGGTTCTTTTTGGGAGAACAGAAATATCTTAAAACTGATTGATAGTGATGGTTGTATCACTTGCAAAGTTAGTCAAAAGTATTGAATTGTACACTTCAAATGGGTAAATTTTATGATATGAAAAATATGCCTCAATAAAGGTACTAATTGAAATGCCCCTAAACCAACAAACAAAATATCAACATTTATTAGTAATTTTAAGATTCAAGTACACACCCAGCAGACTTAACATGAAAAACAAAGCCACATTTGTGGCTTTGGTAGATATATAGTCTATGCAATAATAGTCAACCTAGGGTCTCACTTTGTAATTACTTGGAGAGTTTAACAAGAAAACACCCATCCCCAGAGATACTGAAATCATTTGTCAAGTCTGTGGTTTGGGTGTCAGAAATTTTTTTTTTTTTAAACTCCTTGGGTTGTTCCCGAGGACAGCCAAGGTCAAGAACCAGGACTGCAGTGTTCCCGGATAACTCCAGGTTGCAATGACTAAGAACTCATCCTCAGGTATAATAAATGTTCAGGCCTTCTGAAATAGGGAAATCTGGAAATGAATGTACCCCCTTTTTTTGCAGGGAAGTGGGGGACTTGGTTTTGTAGTGAATGTCTATTCTTTACACCTGGAGGAAAGACACAGTCGTATTCCCCCCATGGGGTTCACTTATGGTTGCTTCTTGCTGTTGGCATCATGGCGGGGCACAGAAACAACATCTAGTTCATCTTTGTCATCTAAGTGTGTTCCCACAGTACTCAACCACAGACTCTGGGTTCAAGGACTGTTTGTTTAACTAAAGGACCAGAACTGAATACATTCCTCTGTCTTCTCCTTTGGGGTTTTCTGTTACAGTGGGTTGGGAATACAGATAACAGAACATGTAAAGCACTGCAGCTTAATGATTCAGTAAGCTACAGAGGGCCACAGTTCAGCTTTAATGTTTGGACTTGGTGACACCTGTTGTTGGATGCTCACAGAAGGGCCTTTTACCTCTTCTGTTTGGGGATTCAATCTAGAGGGATAGAGAGATTCTAGAGCTCTGGCTTCCCAGCAAGAGGAGTTTTCTGTAATGGAAATTTCAGGTGTTTTATCTGATTTGTCAAATGAAGGTAGAGTTCAATTCTGATATTTCAGTTTTATAATCTAAAGACAGGAATTATTGATAAACTTTTACAGTAATACAGCATTAAAAAGATACAATCTCTGCATCCTTAACATGGAGAGATTTCAACTCTATTTTGGTTTTTCTCTGGTTAAGGACATAGCTTGTGGCAGGTTGGACTCCAAGCTTTGCTGTGTAATTGATGTGTGACTAGCAAGCAAGTTATTCAAACCTGTTTGGTGCCTGTTTTCATCCTTCATAAGATGAAGATGACGACAGCTCCTATGTCATTGGATTGTTATGAAGATTTAGAGCTATTTATCCACACAGAAGGTATAGGTTTTGCCTCTCCTCTTGCACAGGTGTTAAAGCCACCCTCCTGGGGATATTCCCAGTGCCTTAGGCAGAAGGCTCAGTTTCTCTAGGAAATCCCCTGTTCCCCTCTTGTGTAATACTTGCTTCTTTTATCAAATATCTGGATGAGTTGTCTCATCTGGGTCCCTTCTTAAAGACAGAACTCCAGTGACTCCACCTACCTATACTTACCCGTCTGAAGCAGACATTTTATCCTCTTCCTAAATTGTTGGTATTTAAAGGCTCAAAGTTGCCCCTCTGGACATACACGAAATATAAAAGCTCACATATGCAGTATCAGGAGAAAGGAACACATAAGCGAGACTGTTGCAGAAACTTCCTCATTCTCTGTCTTTTGAAAAAGTCCCTCTCCCTTACACAGAATGTAAGGTAGGCTTTCTGTTTATCTTACCAGCAATGCAGTCCTTTTACTGTTCCTGGGTCAGTGCTGGAAACTCTTGAACAGCACATTTATTCATAAACCAGAGCAACATTAAGGAAGCAGGCAACATCAACTCCTACATCCCAATCTGTCCCTGTTCTCAAAGAATGTCCAACATTTGATTTTTTTTCCCGTTTTCTCAACCTACTTGTTTTCACATCTAGAAAAATAATGCATGCTTTTCCAGTGGGATTAGACCCAAACAGGAAGATACCCAATAGATACAAATGAATAAAGTGGAAAAAAATAGAAGGTTGAGGTGGCAAAGGGCAACGAGGCACTGAAGATAGTCATTAATCAAAGTGAGCATGCAGGAGGGAGCACCGAGTCAATGTCCACCCACCAGGCACTTTGAAAGATCTGCTCCCTTACCCCAAGTCCTGGAGCAGCTCAGCTTCTCCATCGGATCTGCTCCACAGATCTGAGGGATCCTGGGTGCTCATCTTCCCTTCTAGAAGTTCTGCTCTGCCCATTCGCGCTCTTCACAGACGCAGAGAGGGAGACAACTTGGCTGCTCCTGATACCCTCTTGCTCTGTGAGACAGCAGCCTGCTGTGGCTCTGAGTCTCCAAGGCAAGGAAGTGAAACTCAGTCGCTTACTCCTCCCACCAACACCACCACCCTGGCCTGGAGGCACTGGCAGGGGTGTGCTGTCAGTCAGGAAGTATGCAAACTTAGGTAGTTACCTCTGAGGACACCCAACCTACATCACGCAACAGGCGGTCGCCATCAAAAACATCCGACCACCCCACCTGGGACTGGACAACAGTGCAAACCGCTTGTGTGAGGCCAAACCCTAACTTCTTCGCAATGCTAGCAGCCTCTGGTTTGTAGGGGAGAATGCGTGCACTCTTTCACCCCACTTTTGTTCTGTCTTACACACCAACACAGGGAACACCGAGGAAGCTTCTATATCAGGAACGCCCTTAGAGTGGGGGGAAAAAAAACAGAATCAAACCACAAGTTTGACCCCTAAAGTTTGGTGTTTTAGCACTTTCGCAATATTTCTGTTTAGTTACGCAGACCTTCTAATATATCCTTGATGCTTCGAAGAGGGATGATTCAGGGACAATTATTTTTTCCTCCATGGGAGAAGGATTAAGAGAGAAGAAGGCAGGAAAAGTTACAAGGGGCCGTTCTGGTACCCACCTAATGGGGCATATTGGAACTCCTGGAGTCTTTTTTTTTTTTTTTTTTTTTTTTGAGATGGAGTCTCGCTCTGTCACCCAGGCTGGAGTGCAATGGCTAAATATGGGGTCACTGCAACCTCCGCTTCCCAGGTTCAAGCGATTCTCCTGCCTCAGCCTCCTGAGTAGCTGGGATTACAGGCACCTGCTGTTACTGCTGGTCCTCAATTAGCCCACCCAGCTAATTGTTGTATTTTTGTAGAGACGAGGTTTCACCATGTTGGCCAGTCTGGTCTTGAACTCCTGACCTCAGGTGATCCGCCAATCTTGGCCTCCCAAAGTGCTAGGATTACAAGCGTGAGCCACTGCGCCCGGCCTGAACTCCTGGAGTCTTTGAGTGCCAATTTCTTCATGGGCTTACTCACACCTGAATGGCTTTGTGCCCAGATTCATGTGTAGATTCTGTCCGCCAGAAATGCTAAAGAGAAATGGCAGTGACTGAATCCCTGAGAAGTAGGACAAAGTGCAGTATCAGATGAGTCAAGAACATACGTTGCTTCCTGCCTTTTCTACGTACCTACGGGTCTGTCTCTCTCTCTCTCCCTTTCTCTCTCTCTCTCTTCCTATCTCTACTCTTTGACTCACTCAGCACGCACCAGGGCGCTCTGTAACTTATTCTAACAGTGTGGCCCGAGGCCCAGCAGCACAGCGGAGCTCTTCCTAAAGGACTAGAGGCTGCTGGCGCCTTGCATGGTTCCATCCTTCACGTTCCTCCTTATTACCACTGTTCTCCCAGGATCGGTGAGACCCTGGGTAACACTGGTTGCCAGTGAGAAATTCCTGAGTGTCGAGAGGCAGCCTGCAGGAGACTTACTTCTGATAAGACATGTGTAAGCACTTAAAATTCTTTTGGCTACAGTTCGTTCACAGAGGAGGACAGGGCCCACTTGAACAGAGAGGCCAGCAGGCCAGGGAGGTATTCAATATGCACACTGCAGCGACAGGGGACAGCCTTGGCCCTAGAGTTCCTGTTCCTTTTCTAGAGCCCTAGAGCCCTTTATCTGGTGTTTTAGTATCTATTTAATACTCATTTCAGCAAATTCTGGTTATTCTTTTTCTTAACTTTTTTTGAAGCGCAAGTAGCAAAATTTTCTAAGGTGGTCCGCTTTTTTGTCTCAATCTTCCTGCCTTTGTCCCTTCGTCATGTTGCTGTTCTGTTGCCCTCTCCTTTGATGTCGTTGTTCCATTTTGTCACTTACTCCATTTTTCCCAGTGTCCTTCCCTAACCCCCCGCCCACCCACTAACCACACACTTAGTTTTGCAGTGGTAGCATCTGCAGGAGGCTTACTAGATAGTGTCAACAAAATGCTGGACATTCATAAAAATATTTGGTAACATATGTTTTACGTGAGATTGTTCAGATGATAGAATTCTTAAATCTTTCATTATTTATTTTTTAGAGATGCCGAGGCTGGTCTCGAACTCCTGGGTTCAAGCAATGCTCCCATCTAGGCCTCTCAAAATGCTGAGATTACACGTGTGAGCCACTGCAGCCAGTCTCTAATGTTTTAGTGACTTTTGCTTCCAAGCAAGTACAAGGTATGTTTTTAAAAATCACATAATTTACTTATTATGTCAACAAACTCTTTTCAAAGGTCCTGGTTCACAGCACTGAATTTTTTCCACACACGGATTAGAGGTTTCCTCTCAGTGGTAATTTTGAGCAGAGTTCTGCTGGATGCCTTAGACTGTCAGTCATGTCTGTTGTGTCTAAATCCCAACTTCAGACAGAGTCTTGAAAATCCAACGCAAAACAAGGAGTGAGTTTAACCTGGCAAGGGGTCAGGGTTGCGGGGGAGGTTTCAGAAATAAGTCCCCAACTCCACATTGTATCCTCAGCTCCAGCATTCTATGGGGCTACTAGATCTGGCTCTTCTTCCCCAATGCACATGCTTCTAATGACCAATCCTTTTTCCAGGGCTCCCCATGGGTCTGATAGGGCTTTCTCAGAACTTGGAACAACTTTCTTTCTACCCAATTCCTCCCTTCTTTTTCTCCCTTCACAGATGTCAGCTTATCCTGGATTGAATCATGGCCTAAATTTCCCCTAAATTTCCTGTCCATCTGGAACCTCAGAATGTAACCCTAGAATGTAACCGTAGAAAGAACATTGTTCTAAGTTCTAAGAAAGTCTCAGTCAGACCCATGGGGAGCCCCAGAGCAAGGACTGGTCATTAGAAGCATTTGTATTGGGCAAGAGAGGCCGGATCTAGTAACACCTAAGGCCACCTCTGAGAAGCTATTTGGCCACATTATCTCCTTTCTTTTTTCCCAAAGTGAATGAGACTTAAGATCAACTTAATTTTAGTCTTGTGAAGAATACATATGCCTTTGTCCACACTCTTCGTCTGCCTAGAATGCTTTCCTATGTTCTGTCCTGCCAACTCCTTTGCTTTTTTCCTGTCTCAGCATAAGTGTTATCTCTTCTTGAGAGGTGTTTTCTGGGTACCCCGTCTGTATACTGGGTACCCCCTCTGTATACTGGGTCAGGTGACCTTCCATGTTGCTAAGCACCTTCACTGCCTTAATGTACTTCACATCTTGATTATGACATTTTTGCCACTGTATTGAGGTTATTTTATTTTGTTTCATTATGTATCCTTCAAGACAAAACTCTCCTCTAATTGGACTGAGAGAGCACTTAGGGCAGAGTTTACGTCTTGTTCATCTTTATGCTCCTTTCACTCAGCACGGAACACGGGAAGGACTAGCAGCTCAATGATCCTGTTGACTCAATGATCCTGTTTACTCAATGATAGAGGCTCTGAGCTTTTGACTGAAAGCCTAAAACTGGGCTATTTTTTTTTTTGAGGGGGGGTGGCAGTGTAGGTTTTTTGGAAAGTAGATGCCAGTAAGGAATTAAAAGTACAGGGGATTTATGGGATGGATGTGCCTATGACGGACAGAGGCCAGAAGGAGAGGAGCAGACAGGGTCTCAGACCACAATGTGTAGTTGCGTGTTAGTGTCCCAGCCCTGCCTCAACAGAGGACCACACACTGGATGGCTGAAAACAGCAGAGATGTATTGCCTCCCAGTTCTGATGTCAGAAGATCTCAACCAACGTGCTGCTAGGATGGGCTTCTTTGGAGGCTCTGAGGGAGAATCTGTTCCAGGCCCCTCTCCCAGTTTCTGGTAGTCGCCAGCAATCCTTGGCATTCCTTAGCTGGTAAACACAATACTTCAGCCTCTGCTTCCATCTTCACACCACCTTCTCCTCTCGGCATCTGCACCTGGACTTCTTATAAGGACATCGGTCATTGGATTTAGGACCAGCCCTAACCCATAATGAACTCATCTTAATTAATTCCATCTGCAAAGACTATTTCCAAATACGGTTACATTCTGATGTTCCAGGAGGACAGGAATTTTAGAAGGGCCATGATTCAATCCAGGATAAGCTGACATCTGTGAAGGGAGAAAAAGAAGAGAGGAATTGGGTAGAAAGAACATTGTTCTAAGTTCTAAGAAAGTCTCAGTCAGACCCATGGGGAGCCCCAGAGCAAGAACTGGTCATTAGAAGCATTTGCATTGGGCAAGAAGAGCCAGATCTAGTAGCCCCAACATGGCTGTGAGCAGCCAGGGAGAGCCTTGACGTGAGTGTCGGCAGCAGAACTAGAAGGCACCATCTTCAGGCACACCAAAGACATCTGCCAGAAAAAAACCCAGCAGAAATCTTCCCAACCACACTTAAGACATCTGCCAGAAACAAACCAAGCGGAAATCTTCCCAACCTTCCTCTTTTCTTCTTCTTTATTTCTCTTCTCTGTTGTTTTCCCACCTTTCACTTTCAATACTCCATCTCAAACCCCGTTCTCACCCTCCTTTCTCTAATGTGAAGTGGTTGTTCTATTTGCCAGTTCAGTCACTTGGTTTAATTCCTTGAGATCACTTCAAGTATGGGAAGGTTCTACAGAAGTAACACTGCTGTGTAGCTCATCAGATGCTTTTCAGGAAAGATGAAGAACAAAGGGTCCCCTGAGGCAGAGGGGTATCCTTGTCCTGCACCCACGTGTCCAAAGGATCTCCTTGTAGAAAAAGTTCCATATGTCCATCTACCATATGTCTGAAGTAGTGCACAAGAGCCACAGAAATGGATCAAGCTTACAGCTTCTGTGGACTTTATCTCAGTTTCTACCAATATTCCCGCTACTCTTTCATTTAAATAGTGATACAACTGTCATCACGGTAAAACGAATAGATGTTTAACGTTCTCCTCACTCTCTTCCATCAGACTTCCCCTCCTCCTTCCCCTCCCTGAGCTTGGCTCACTGTGGGCTCAGGCTTTACCATTGCTTTTCGCTCTTCCTGTGTCTCTCTTCCTCCAGATCTCACTGTGGCGCTCTCACTTCTGTCAGGGGATTTTGTTCTAAGGTCACCTTCTCAGAAAGAGCTTCCTCATCCACCATATCCAAAATGCCTCAAGCCTATCATTTCTATTTCCTTCCCCTGCCTTATTGTTTTTCAAAGCTCTTAATATTGGTAGAAAATACTTTCATACTGGTTCATAAATAGTCACTGTCCTGTGTTGGTTGTAGAAGTCCTGAGCCCCTGAATGTCCCTCAGTCATCTTGGCCATCCCTATCCCTCCCAGGATGTCGATTGCTGTGTAAATGAAAGGGGCCTTAGAATCCTGTTCTGGAACCAAGGTCAGCATCATGTCTGTTCTTATCCTTCAGTGCCTGTGGCAAGCTAGTTTTATATTTAGCAGATATATTGAGGTATAATTTATATACCATAATGTTCATTTTCTTTTGGTGTATAATAATTTTGATTAAATTTGCAGAGTCATGCAGCCATCATTGCAATACAATTTTAGGATGCTTTCTATCACCCCCAGATGTTACTTTCAGAGTTTCTCCTTAGGAACCTAGCTGTTATGCCTAGAAACCCAAGCCATGTGGAATGCTTCATGTGTGTGCTTCGGTCAATGGTCCCAGATAAGCCCCGCCTGGATCATCCTAGTCCAGGTGCCAGACTTGATTGAAGAAGCCTCCAGATGATTCCAGCCTCCAGCCATTCAAATCACTCTCTCCTAGTGGACTGCATCTTGCCAGCTGAAGCCCCCGACATCAAAGAGGAGAGACAAACCATGCCCTGTTTGAATTTTGGATCTAAAGAATACATGCACTTAATAAAATATTTGCTATTTAATGCCACAAAGTTTGGGATGGTTTGTTAGCCAGTGATATGGTTTGGCTTCATGTCCCCACCCAAATCTCATCTTATAGATCCCATAATTCCCACGAGTTGTGGAGGGACCTGGTGGGAGATCGCTGAATCATGGGTGGGTCTTTCCCATGCTGTTCTCATGATAGTGAATAGGTCACACAAGATCTGATGGTTTTAAAAATGGGAGTTTTCCTGCACAAGCTCTCTTTTTGCCCACTGCCATCCATGTAAGATGTGACTTGCTCCTCCTTGCCTTCCGCCATGACTGTGAGGCCTCCCCAGCCATGTGGAACTGTAAGTCCAATAAACCTCTTTCTTTTGTAAATTGCCCAGTTTCAGGTATGTCTTTAAGAGCAGTGTGAAAATGGATGAATACAGCCTGCAATAGATAACTGAAACACTTGCCTATCACCTGGATCTCTGTCTAGAATGTGAGCTCTTAGAGGCAGGAACTTCCAGAGTCTTAATAATCTTATATCTTTGATGGTTTTTTTTATGTGTCAACAGGTTGCCCAGATTGGTCAGATGTTATTCGGGGTGTTTCTGTAAGATTGTTTTTGAGTAACTTAACATTTAAATAGTAGGCTCTGAGTAAAGCAGATTGCTCTCTATAATGTGGTGGACCTCATCCAATCAGATGAAAATTTAACAGAACCAAGAAACCAGCCTCTCCTGAGCAATGTCATTTTCCAGTAGACTGAATCTGCTCTTCATCTGCAGCCTCAACTCTTCCTGATGCTATAGCAGACAGCTTTTGGGCTTGAACTAGGTTTCCAGCCTGTCAGCCCACCCTGCAGATCTTGAACTTGGCAGCCTCCGTAATTATATGAAGGCATTCCCTATTTTACACACACACACACACACATACTCCACATATATATATCCTATTGGTTTTGTTTCTCTGGAGAACCTTCACTGATATAGTATCCATAGCCCCTAAAACGGTGGTTCTCAACTGGGTCCTCATTTTTGAGGTGGGTTTCATTGTTGGTTGTCACAACTTGGGCAGCCCACTGGCAGTGTGCTGTGTGTGGTGATGCTGAATATCTTAGTGTGCAGTACAGCCCTTACAATAAAGAATTATCTGGGTAAAAGCATCAGAAGGGCTACCTGGTCTACCTCAAGCACATCTCTTTTTCTCACTTTAAAAGCATCCTAAAAACCATGATACAGTAAATCCACTGAAGGTAACTATGCAAAGTCACCTATCTAACGAAAGAGCTAAAGTGAAATAAAAAGGCAGCTCTTCCCAGAAATCACTGGGGAGGATTTCAGGGAGAAAGGGCTAAGACCTTACCTTTTCTACGAGCGACCTGAGATCAAGTGAGCACAAGTCAAGGAACATTAATGGGATATTGAAGTCAATCTTCATTTGTGTCTACCATAAGCCCTGTGCCCAAGCCCATCGCCAGCCTGACTTGGATAATCAGTTCTACAGGGTTACAGGAAGCCAGGCTGTTTGGTTCACTGGTGACATTTCCCAGCAGACAGTGTTGAAATAACTAAAGCTTTGCCCACAAAGAAGAAATACAGCCACGCAATGGTTATAAAAGAACAGCTCCCCCTGTTGGTGCAGGCTATATTCATCTTTTCAAATGAAAAAAAAAATAACGTATTTGACTAGATCACAATTTAGAAACATTTAGGGGGCTGCTGAAGGTCTAGAAAGAGAAAGACGTGACCAGTAACAGCAAACTTAACCAGGATCCATGAAAATATGTTTCCTTAGATTATGAGTGTTCATAATCACTTTTATTTGTATATTATGAACATTATGTTATTGAGGCGGGCAGGTACATTATTCTTGTTATTTTTTAATAGATTAGAAAATTGGAGCTCAGAAATGTTAAGAAAATTGCTAGAAATTAGCAGCACCAGGAAGAGAATTTATGTGCATCTGTCAGTGTCCAGTTAAGAAAAGAGAAGCCACTGTAGACATCTAGCTGCCACTGCTGGTCTGTGGGACCAGAAGGACATAACTCTGTTGATGGGGCTGAAAACTGGCACTGAGGCCTCTGGAGCAGGCAGCTGCCCACCATTGCTGTGGGCTGCTCCCACTGCTGAAAGCAGCGCCCAAGGAAGAAAAAAAAACATTTCTACCCTTCTCCATTCTCCCCGTTAGCAAATTCTTTCTGATAGAGAGCTGGCAAGGGAATTAGTGAAATGTAGTTTGTGGGCTTCCAGCCCCCTATGATACCAAGGGAGGAGAGGAGGTCAGAAGTGGGGCTGAGAGCCAGTGGATGAATAACTAGCACAAAACATTCATTTGAGGCTGTTTTCACTCTGCTTCATTCTCTCCTGTGTTCATCGGGGTATGCTAAATTGCTACTTCAGACAAACCCCAAATGTAACACTTCAACACAGAAGAAGTGAAGTTCTTACTTACATGACTGTGAATAATGTGGGTCACTATCCCCATTCCAATCCTAGGGGTTCTGGGTCACTTTCTCCACCCCATCCCTGGGGATCCAGCATCACTCTCCCAACCCCAACCCACAGACTGGGTAGCTTACATGCCACAGAAATTTATTTCTCACATTTCTGGAGGCTGGGAAGTCCAAGATTAAGGCACCAGCAGACGTGGGATCTGGTGAGGCCTCATTCATGGTTCATGGATGCTGGCTGTCTTCTTGCTGTGTCTTCACATGGTGGGAGGGGCTGGAGGCTGCCTGGGACCTCTTTTATAAAACACTAATCCCATTAATAATGATTATGACCTTATGACTTAATAACTCCCCAAGGCTCCACCTTCAAATACCATCGCATTGGGGATTAAGTTTTACACAGGAATTCTGTGGGACACAAATGTTCCGTTTATGGTAAGGAGGGAGGAATGGCTTGCTTCTGTTGGGAGGGTCTGTCACTGACATTCGTTAGAATTGCTGGTTTCTGGTGATAAGAAGAAGCAGACTGACTTCTCATTTGCTTTATCATTGTTTCTTTATTCTTTTTTTCTTTCTTTCTTTCTTTTTCTTTTTTTTTTTGAGACAGGGTCTGAGTCTGTCACCTAGGCTAGAGTGCAGTGGCATCATCTCAGCTCACTACCATGTCTGCCTCCTGGGCTCGAACCATTCTCCCACAGCAGCCTCCTGAATAGCTGGGACTACAAGCATGTGCCACTACACCAGGCTTATTTTTGTATTTTTGATAGAGACAGGGTTTTGCCATTTTTCCCAGGCTGGTCTTGCACTTCTCCTGCCTCAGCCTCCTAAAATGTTAGGTTTACTGGTGTGAGCCACTATGCACAGCCTGTTTCTTTATTCTTATTGACTGTACTAGGGGTTAAAGTGCTCCCATGCACTTCCTCACCTTTGTGTGTCACTGGTAAAAAAGATTCTTATATTAGGAGTAAAGTTATTCTAAGTCACTTTTCATTTTCCTTTTAACTTTGAAATAATGTGACTTTTTTGAAACAAACACCCAGGGTTGCTGAAGCTATCCTGCACACATGCATACATGCATAATATACATTAGGCTTTCTGCTGAACTGGGGATGTTGTATTTAACCAAACACCTCTTATCACAGCAAATCAACATGCCTTCAGATAGAGCAGTGTTTATACATTATTCCAAGAATGTTAAGAAAGCACATGTGTAAGTGTGGTTTAAGAAGAGTGCTGTGTTTTGCGTGTCTCCTAATTTCCTAGAACTTCACTGTGGCTTTCTTAACAGGTAATACAAACGGATTGAGTGGTATTACGCTCCCTTCTGGAAAGCCTTTACTTCAGCACTTACTTCACCATTTTTAGACACTGTGTCTTAAAAATATGCAAACATGTGCATTTGCAGGTTAGCGTGGCAGATGCTGTTTGTGCTGGTGAAGCAAGGCACCATCTGCATGGAAAGGTCATGCTTGATTGTGTCAGCACTGATTTCTGAGTAATGAAAGCCCGGACAAAAATGAAACGTCAAACACACCAGCTTTTGCATTTAAGTCTGCAAAAGTAGCTGCTAACTCAATCAAGTGAAATTAAATGGGGTTACACAATTTTGGATCCTGTGTGCCTTATCCAAACACTTTTTGTCTTCTTGGTCCAACTTCATCTGAAAAGGTCCCTCTATTGACTACTGGGAGCTAATGGCAAACAACAAAGATTATGTGACCAACTGGCCAGCTGAATCTCCCAGATTCTTAGCTTCCAGGAAGCACCAGGGTCGATTCAGCTTTTGAAAATGGGTAAAACTTGAAATCAGTCATGATAATGTGTGTGAAATGGAGCAGCTCAGCCAAAATGTCAGAACGTTTGGTCTACCTTGGGGTAGGACTTAAGAAATGAGTAAGAGGGATCGCAGAGCTTTTCATGGAGGGCGTCTTAGAGGGAACCTACCTCAGTTCCCCTAATGAACAGGCTGGGCAAATGAGGTTGGAAACAAGACACTTGCCTGAGATTTCATCCCTCCTTACACGCGATCTGGCACTTCTGACTGAGCCCAATTCTTTCCTTACTGAGTCCAGTCATACAGCTAACTTTAGTGCTTTCTTTTAAATCACAAAATGATTTCCAGACCAGCACTGAATTAATAGAAAACTTGAATCTCAGATATACGTTATTTGTCTATTTGAAGCCTGCGTAAACAAACTCCGCGGGCCGTACGGGTCTTCATATGTCTTACTTTGAAACCCCATCAAAATAATTATTTCTAAAAATAGCCCTAGAAGCAATGAAAAAATAATGTCAATTATTCCCCCTCCCCCACCCCCACTCCCACTCACACCCGCAGTGTATTTAATTTGTGGATTCGCAGTGCGGCCTTGTGCTTAACTACACCTCCTCCCCTCCGCTTCCACAGGCAGGACCTCTGTGATGAGGATATGCTACCACTAGGTGGCAGTAATACCGCGCTGGTGGGCGGGCGGGGGAGCTGTTTTATCTGAAGTCAAGATTAGACCAATGGCTTTTTCCTTCCTCTCTATGAAAGTATAGCTCTGTATCAAAGTAGCTGAATTCAGGTGACCCTACCCAGCACCACATTTATAGAAGATACCTTAAACGCTGGACTATTAAACTATTAAATGATTCAGGTATAATTTATTACCTGTCTCACCAAGTTTTAAATGGTTCAATTCTTTGTACTGCTCTCTTTTCCCTTTAAAGCTTTCAGACCTTTGCTGAAAGAATTTAAATGAGTAGAAAGTGATTGAAATCTAAAAATTCAATTTCATACCTAAAAATGATTTTCATTCCTGCAATCGCAATATATTTTAAGCACATACTTTTTACTCAGCTCATTTGGTAAATATAAATCTTCAAAGCATTTCAATTTTCATTTAAAATAAGGAATGTAGGTGACTCTATAAAACTGCTAACCTAGAGCCCTGTCACAGTAACAGTGACTGGAAATAGTGAAAGTTCTTCAGGGTTCTCAGGGTTACAGTGAAGACAGGTTGGGCACAGCTCCCGGATTACAGGGATAATGACTCAGCCAAGCAATCGTTAGATTTTGTTACTGTTCCTGGCTGGCCCGTGGGTCTGAGGTTCTTCTATTAATCATATAAATATGAGGTCTTTGGTATTTGAAATATTTTAAGGGTGGTAAAGAGACATTTCTCTTAACATGTAAATGATTTTGTTTTGCCTAGCTGAAGGAGATATTACAGAGATGACTTTTTTTTTTTTTTTTTGAGATGGGGGTCTCGCTGGGTTGTCCAGGCTGGTCTTGAACTTCTGGCTTCAAGTGATCCTCCTGCCTCAGTCTGTCAAAGTGCTGGGATTACAGCATCAGTCACTGTGCCCAGACACAAAGGTGAATTTTATCTAGAAGATTAGGTGGGGCATGGAAGCAGGAGGAAGAGCAGAATGGTGAGGATCTATGAGCGGTTTAGAAAAAAAATGTGAAGAGAGCAGGAAAGCTAAAAAGGCGGGTGCTGACAGGATGGTGGGGTAGGTGACTGAATCAGTAATATGCCCAAAGCAAAAAGAATGAACCTGGCCCTGAAGGGGGTCACATCAGAGCAAAAAATTAAGGCTTCAGAAGAGCATGGAGGCAGGGAGTGTGGAGGCGACACACTGGAAGCTGAAAGCCAAGGGCTCCAGCAGGGCTTCTCCCAGGGCAGGCTGTTCACCACCAGCCTCAAAGTCCCCACAGCACAAGGCCCTGGAGTCTGCACCTTGGACAGTTGCCCCAGGTAATTCTGATGGTTGAAGATCATCAGAGTCTGTGGAAGAGCCTGCAGACCGAAAGTGGTGTGGTGATGGGTCTGTGGGCTCCTGGGGCAATGATGAGTGTGGTAAGCCTGTGCCAAGAACAGGTGGCACCTCGTGACCTAACCAGCTATCCAGGTTTGTGTCAGTCAACACCCGTCACAAAAGAAGGCTGTCATTCCTTGGACCATCTGTGTGAGCTCACAAGCAGTAGGGTGTGTAAGGAGAGGAAGAAGGACTTCCAAAACCAAGAAATGCTAAGGTCTTTTCAGGCTTGGAGGTATCAACTAAGTAACCTCAAGCTCTTTTGTCTCAGTATCTCTGGGTTGCCGCTCAGCCAAGATTCAGCTGTGCTGGCATCAGGAGTGGATGGCTCCCTGCGGAGATTCTCCAAGGGCTCTCAACAGACAAGGCCTTCTTAGGGGAATTGGTTGCTCGATGACTCTGATGATCCAGAGGTCCCTTGGAGGGGGACTTCATGAACTTGATCTAGGCTTAGGCTTCAGACATATACAAACCAATCTGACAGACAAGGGCAGATGGGAAAGGGATGGAGCTAGACTTCTGGGAGTAAAAAAGAGAGTCCCTGGGAGGAAGAATCCTTATGGGTGAGGATTCATGGTTTCAGAGCCAGGAGCAGGCAGGTCTTGGTGGTTGTTCTTGGCTTTAACTCAACCTAATCTTGCCTACTCACTAGCAAGACTGTGTCCTGAAAGGAAAGGGCACGGCGACGCTCAGCAGTGTTGTCGCTTCCTAAGTGATCCAGGTCACTTCAGCATGTTGGGTTGAGGGGCTCCAAGTCCCCTAACCCTTTCCTAATTAATGAATAAACCCTCCAGGCTTCCTTATCTCACGTGCTGTGGTCAATCCAGTGATCTGACAATCCAGTGAAATTTCCATGAATTCTAGGGTTTTACAATATCATGGTTTCTGTTCCTCTAACTTCTGGCTTCCATTGGCATCTAAGCCACTGAGACCGTCAGCCAGCATGCCTTCTGAGGCTGTTCTCTTCTCTCTGCACCATCTGACCAAATACTCTAGACACAGTGCCTCTAAGTGCAGCTGTCTCGCCAGACACTCAAGGATAGCGGACTGGATTAAAGTTTTGCTTAGGGAAATGGAGGAAAGTTTGCATTATAACACGGCTTAGGTAAAAACTGAACATTAAATAGCAGACACAGCCAAGCACGGTGGCTTATGCCTGTAATCCTAGCACTTTTGCTTAAGGCCAGGAGTCTGAGACCAGCCTGAGAAAAAAAAGCAAGACCTATCTCTAGAAAAAGCTTTAAAAGATTAGCCAGGTATGATGGCACATGCCTATAGTTCCCGCTACTCAGAGGCTGAGGCAGTAGGATCACGTTAGCCCAGGAGTTTGAGGTTTCGGTGAGCTATGGTTGCACTATTGCACTGAGTGACAGAGTGAGATCCTGTGCCTAAAAATTCTAAAAATAAATGGCAGACTCTGAGCTGAATTTCTTCAATTCCGCCACCAAGAGCACTCCTTGGTGACGAGCTTTGCCTCCTGGCCACTACTTCCCATCATCTGCACCTTTTCTTCTCTCAAGTTTCCCACTCCTTGGCCTCCTGTCCAGCATAGAGATGGTCATTTGAAGAGAAATGCTGTCACCTGTAAGGGAGGTGAGCTGGATTCAAGCAATCCTCCCGCCTCAGCCTCCCAAAGTGCTGGAAATGCAGGATGGGAGAGGAGAAGCAATCCTGAGCCTCCTTCATGGCTCTCTTAATGAGACAATTCATTTTATCTTCATTTGACTAGCCCAGTAACGAAAGGTGCAAATAAATTCCCTCCTGCAAAGCTTTTCCTTCGGAGGGCCTTCACGGTTTGCTGTCTCCTGACTGCAGTTCCCTGACCCGTCGGTAACACTCTTCTTAAAAGGTGGCTCAGTATGATGTTAGCGGGGATTTTTAGATTCCAAACTTGACATTTTAATTATAGAATAAAACACTTGGACCATTTTCAGAGAACAAGAGAGGAGGATTATTTTGAGGGACACTTTGGTGTCCCTAAATCAACTTGGAGAGACAGCTAACTTCTAACAGCGCTGCATTCACCTTGCTTTAATCAGATCTCCTCCTAAGCACTCAATAAAATGTAACAACGTACTGGGGTGAGCCTTTGTTCCAGGGTTATTTGAGCATTAGCTCTGGCAGCTGCACCCAGCCGCAAGTGACATGTATGATCAATTCTTGCCAACACGAGGGCCACTCATCCAGCTCTTCCTTTATACAGCCCTTTGCAGAACAGCTCCCCAAAGGGTTATAATTAGAATTGTAAAAGCACATAAACAAAATACAAGTCACATGATCCTGCCTGCCCAGCTTCAGGAAATTTGGAAGTGCCAGAGAAAAATATTTGTTTAAAAGTTTTTAGGACACAATACAAAGGAGTAGAATTGGATTGAAACAAAAAGGTCAAACAAAAATAGGGCAAACTGTGGCAAAAAAAAAACCCCAAACTATTTGTGTATTGAGTATTATGTTTAAAGGTAGGAATTTAGCTGGAGAGAGTGAATTGAAGCCTGGGAAACTCTCTGGGCCTGCCCTGCTTTCTCTGACCTCCTTTAACTTGTGACTGACAAAGCTTATTTGAGGACTTCGATGAGCTGGGAAACTCAGCTTGCAGGGTGTGTCTCTGGAGAAATCCCTTAGTAGTAGATGGTTGTGTGTAAGTCTGACAGTTCATTGACTAAGAGCTCACGGAACACTAGACCGTTGCTGGATTTGGGAAGCAGGTGGAGCTCAGCTACTCCACGTCAAAATACAGCACTCTGGGATACTGATTGTTTTCAGTTAAAGGCGTTTGAAAAACAGCAGATACTAGAAGGGCACTCTGATCTCTGATCTTCCTTTTTCTTCCTGAAAGCAGGAAATAAAACTCTCTTGTGAAAGGTACCTTCCTTGTACCAGGAAAAAGAAAGATATTCTTTTTTTTTTTTTTTTTCCATTTATTTATTTTATTGTATTTTAGGCTTTGGGGTACATGTGAAGGACATGCAAAATTGTTGCATAGGAACACACATGGCAGTGTGATTTGCTGCCTTCCTCCCCATCACCTACATCTGGCATTTCTCCCCCTGCTATCCCCCCCCAGCTCCCCACCCCCCACCGTCTCTCCCCTATGTCCCCCCAACTGACCCCAGTGTGTAGTGCTCCCCTCCCTTTGTCCATGTGCTCTCATCGTTCAACACCCGCCTATGAGTGAGAACATGCGGTGTGGAGCAGAAGATATTCTTATCACCAGAGATGAGGTGCTAGGGCCAAGAGAAATCTGCGCAAACGAGCATTGTTAAAGAAACCCTTAGCTTCCCTGATGCTTCTCCGCAGTGAGCTGTTCAAGCTCCAGCCCCTTTGTCTTGCCACAATTCCTCAATTTGCTGCTTTCTGTCAAGCCTAGTAGATAAACCTTCAGTTCTAACTGCGTCTTTGGGTCTTTAGTTTTTTTGGTAAAGGCGTCCTTATATATGTAAAAAAATGATTGCAATTTTTATGCTTTTCTCTTTTTAATCTGTTTGATGTCAGTTCCAGCCAGAGATGCTGGAAGCTTGGAGGAAAATTTTCCCTTCCCAACCCAGGGGATGAGAGAGGTCCATATATGGCTTCTGCTTTGAGGAAAGGAAAAATGCGCATGAAAATATGGACCATCGTTTACAGTGAACACGGAAACAAAGAACCAGTTCATTGTAGCTGGGCTCCCCTAGCGGAATGCCACCTAATTCACTCACCTTCTTGTGAAGAACACACATTTGACTTTAAATTGGGAGTTGAACAAACAAAAACTGGGGTACTTTTGAAATGCCAACTAAGAATAGAGTCTTCCCTCTGTTTCTGATCGTCGTTATTTTCTGTGAGTTATACCAAGAAATCACTGTCATTTATAAGACGAATGCTAGCCTGTAACTAATATCCTGTTCTAAATTATGTTTTACCTAAATGTCTTAGATGCAGTAACTGCAATTACCCAAAACCGTTCAAGATGATTATTTAGATGCTAAACTTCCTTACAGGTATACTGAGAGGGGCTCCTGCACCAGGCCCTTAATTCATCCCTTTGGACCATTCACTCACCTGGTTATCACAGCCTCTTATAAGGAGGTCTCAGTATCATTATTTCTGAGGTAGAGACAAATAACCTGAGACTTGTACACAGAAGTGGCAGTGAGGAGGGAAACTCTTGATTCAAACTTGGGTCTCTCTGGCTCATGGCCTTTGCCCACTCCCACCTGCTTGCCCACCCATGCTTCCCCTAAGGAGATCAGGGGCTCCCCAGGGATTGGAGAAGGACCTTGCTGGCCCACATGCTGGAATCACTTCCCCCTGCCTGGAACTGGTACCTCCAGACTGCAAGAAGGAAACTGTGACATTGAAACAAACACAGTAGCCTCATCCTTCATCCCTCAGGGAATGAGGGATCACAGAATCTCAAGTACATTTCTCAGGTTTTAATAAAACAAAGCAAATACTGTAAAAGAAAATCAAATAGGTGTCTGTAAGAAATTTATAAAAAAAAGAAAGAAAATTTATTTTTTAAGCCAAAAATAAAATTCCAATCCCCCAACCAACTGATGGACCTTCTCCTCTGCCAAGGCCATTCCAAAGTTAACTTGAAAAACTAGTTCAGGCCACATGGGAAGTGGGGGTTGGGACATGCCTCATTATACCCTCCTCCTGTTGGAATTCAGGCACAGCTGACCAGCATTAACATTAAAACAGAGACTTTAGGACTGACAGAACAGACTCTTCAAGTCTGACAAGAAACCTTTACAATCTGTTCTCTCTGAAGCCTGCTACCTGGAAGCTTCATCTGTATAAGGACCTTGTTGTCTACAATTCCTTATCTTAACCCAGACATTCCTTTCTACTGATTCCAGGTTTTTAGAAAATAAATCTTTCAACCAATTGCCAAACAGATTATAACAGATTATAACCTCCCCCCACATCGTTCCAGATAGAACCAGTGTACATCTTACATGTATCGATTGAGGTTTTATCTCCCTAAAATGTATAAAATGAAACTGTAGCCAAACCACCTTATCACATGTTCTCAGGCTCTCCTAGAGCTGTGTCACAGGTCATTAGTCACTCCTATTTGGCTCAGAATAAATTTCTTCAAATATTTTACAGGGTTTGACTCTTTTCATCCACAATTTCCAAAAGCACTTCCCAGCAACACATGGAATGTACCTCTGATTTCCTAAGAATAACTACCTCTTCCTCCTCCTCACCACTACCTCTTTTCATCCTGAATTTTAAAATGACAATACAGTCAACACTTGCAGTTAGACTCATTAAAGGCTTATTTTTGGGAGAGGTTTAGAAGAACTATGTGACCCACCTGTGTCAATTAAGGATCTTAGAGTGCTGTTGTGTGAGCCCCGGGAACTGGCCCCCTGAGCACTGGCTGTTTTCCAGATGGGGTGCTATATTTAGCCTCACTAAAAATTCTCCCCTGTAATTGAGCTCATGGCCACATTTTCATTTCCTGAGTTTTTATGTGGGGTGACCCATTTCTTGAGGGGCCCTACCTTCTGAACCTGGCTTTGTCATTGCTCTGTCAAAGATTTTCAGAGGGCAAGTCATTCAATCCCTGGGACTCACCCTGATCATCTATAAGAATGGAATGATTCACGGACAACTGCCATGAAAAATAGCTAATTACTGGAAATGACGGTGGAAATCTGAATACTATATATGTCTTTCAGCTTCAGGAGGAGGGGGGCAACATGTGCAGATGGTATTTTTCCACTGAGTGTGGAACTTGGAGGAGCTGTCAGATTTAGACAAGGTTCAGCAGAAGAGGCCATGGTTTGGGAACGAGCCAGACAGGGCCTGGAGCAGAGAGGACTTAATTGGAGACAGTGTCCGAGGCTCTGAGAAAGGGCCTGTGCTTTCCACTCCTCTTTAATGCCACTCTGACCCTGCCTCATGGGTATGTGCATCATGAGAGGGTATGATTACCTAAAATCATTCAAATTAGTGATTAGAAGGTGAATATTGGATTTTTACAAAGAATGCTTTGTTGGATTCCCCTTTCTTGGAAAGTTTATATCTTCCAATAGTTTGGTTTTGGGACAAGACACACTGGTCAGTCTTAGTCTTGTTAAAATACCACTTTTGTTTGTTACATATTTGTTAATTCATATTGTAAAGGAAACAACCATAACAATGGATGTCAGCTTTGTGGAAACTACCTAAAAGTCAAAGAAAGTAGTGAATTTTCTAAGTGTATTTTTTTCCTTTTCAGATGACTTTTTAATCTTCCTCAAACTATGAGATGATGAAATAGCACAGGAGTCAAGAACTCTTTTCTGGATAAAGTTCACCTCCCAAATGGCAAACTTATGCAAGTTTTTGCCTTAAGTAGGGGTAACCATCAAACACACACAAACACAGACACACACATGCTTATACAAGCTCACAATTGCTCAGGAATTGTAGGCTATGAATACTCCTTTGCAGGTAAGGAGTATCATTGTAACATGTCAATTGGTTCAACATACTGCCAATGTATAACTATGAAACTATCAAAATTCTACATGTGGGATATCAAATCTGCTCTATATTTTTGTTTTTGTCATTCAAAGACGGTTTATAAAAGCATTTTAGAAGCAATAAAAGCTATTACCTAATTTGTTTAAGGCAATTAGATGTTATGCAAGATCACTTAAAGGTATTAATCCCTAAGATCTGAATCTTTCACAATTTTCAACCCATAAATACGTCAGTGATTATTTTGGAAATACATGAGAGCATTAGCTTTACTTTAAAAGGGATTTAAAAACTCTTCACATTTTCCATTTAGCTGTTTGTTTCCAGTTACTCTTGGGTAAACTGCTTGGTCAGAGGGCTGGCTGTGCCTCTGCTCTTGAGACAGGTCTTACAGGCTGCCCATTGCAGAGGTGTGCCACCTGTTTGGAGCTCTCCTAGGTCACAGGTGAAGCCTTTCCTCCTTAGAATCCTTGGGAAAAAGGATATTTTTAAGATTGGATATAGGTAAGGCATAACTCATTATAATACACCCAGGGCAACTGCTGATATAAATAAGGACCTTAGTAGCTGAAATTAAAATAAGTGAACTTCATCTTGTGATGAAGCATGCCTGGTCTCCCTCTAACAAGGCAAAAGATTGTGGACATTATTGCTGTGTTACAAGATTTCACATAACATTTGCCTCAATACTCTGTTGAAGTTTTCTAGAAAAAAATTTTGATCTCTGAGAATATTTTCTATTGTCCTGTCTCCAATTTGGAAGATTCACCAGAACTGGAATAGTCTTAGGTCTCTCCAGTGGTTAATTTTCTAAACAAACAAATGACCCCAAACTAAATGTTTGCAAGTCTCTGAAACACAGTCATAATTTCTGTCAAGTACTATGAGCAGACATCAGGTGAGCATTTCTCATTATTATTGGGTGGTCTCTGCATTGATGACCATCACGCAGTTTAAGATCCAATGTATCCTCCAGTGTTTTTTTCTAGGAATTGTTCCTACTTGCTTCCTCTTCCTCACCTGAAAGTATCTCTAACCTCCCAGTTACTGGGTCAGAAGTCAGATTCTTTACTGGTCTTAATCTACATTAGTAGATTAAGTTAATAGTTAACTCTGGTCTGGGCAGATCCAGAAGGTCTGCAAGTGTAAATTTCTTTATTTGTGAATGGAAATAGGGTGCAAACCTATTCCATAGCGTGGGATGCAAATAAAAAGCTTTGTGGAGCATGGCATGCAAACACCAACTCAGACCAGAAAGTTGGAGCCATCCTTCGCTCCTCTCCGCACCTTGGCTGACAGAGCGCATCTGCCTCTTTTCAGTTATTCTTGCTGTTTCTGAATGAGACCGGGCCTCCATCCTCTTACTCTAGGAATATGGTGTCTGGTCTCAACTGGCCTTTCAAAAAAGTCATCAGTTCATCATTCACATTCTTGATAGCAAACTAATGCTCACATATGATTATACTACAGTTTCCTGCTCAAAACTTTGAATAGCTCCTTATTATTTATATATAGAAAAAAATTATATTTCCATAGTTTGGCTTTCAATTTCCTTATTATCTAGCTTCAAACTACATTTTAAAATGTCTTTTTTCATTATATCCTCTCCATCCTTTCCAGGTACACAAGGCTTCTTCTTATTTTCCAAATACATCATGCATTTGTATATTCCTTTTTTTTTTTTTTTTTTGGAATGTTGCTCATTATCCAGTCTGCAGTGCAGTGGCATGATCCTGACTCATTGCAACTTCTGCTTCTTGAGTTCAAGCAATTTTCTTGCCTCAGCCTCCTGAGTAGCTGTGACTGCAGGTGTGCACCACCATGCCTGGCTAATTTTTTTATATTTTTTATTTTTAGTAGAGATGGGGTTTTGCCATGTTGGCCAGGCTGGTCTTGAACTCCTGACCTCATGTGATCCACCTGCCTTGGCCTCCCAAAGGGCTGGGATTACAGATGTGAGCCACTGTGTTTGGTCAGTATATTCTTGTACCTCCATTTATTTACTGTCTTCTGTTGTCTTAGAATGTTTCTCTTACCAGCCAATCCAGAATATTGCCAAAAGATACCTGTGAAGAATCATCCTAGAAACCTCTCAAAGTCAGTCCTTTCCACTCATGTCTCCCTTAGCATGTTCTGTATCTCTTACAGCCTCAGCCTTATCCTGCCTGTGTAGCTTGTATTACTTGTATGCAGCCACCAGAGAAGATTTTACGCTCTTTGAGGGCATCAATTGCCTCATTCATCTTTGTGTTCCTTCTTTCCTCAAACACTTGGCAGAGGGCCTTTCCCAGAGTGAGTGCTCACTAGACATGTTTTGACAAATTGAAAAGGTAATTGAAAATAAATAGTAAGTTGTACCTTTGCTTAACTTACTTAGAATTAAGTTGGAGAAAAGAGAGACCCAACAACATGCCCAAAGTTGCTAGACCTGGAACAAATGACCTGGAGTCACTTTTGACGGGTTCTAGGCTCAACAGTATTGTGCCATTACAGCTTTATGATTCTTTTGAGACAAAATGTCAGGCTCAGATGTAGCCATTGACTGTGTCAGTTGATTAAGTACAGGTGTCCTCAAAAGCCATCTGTAAGGAAGGCGCTCTTGGGCTTGCTGCACGCTCACTAATCCCGAGGGCTGCAGAGGCGCGCAGTGTCATTTTAGTTTAGTTTGACTAGCAGCAGCTTTGTTTAGACACCTGCTCTTCTTCAGTAACCAAAGGTAACTGATATCTGTGTGCTTGTACGTGCCCAGACAGGCTTCCAGTCAACTAAAATTATCCTTCTTGAGGGATCTATTTGAATCTGACATTTGTTCATTTATTTTCTTCAAAATATAGTAGAGAAACCAAGAGATTGCTCATTACTATTTTGGGGGTGGACTTCCACATATTCTCTCAGATTTCAGGCTTAGGGTACTTTTATATTCCTTGAGGGCCAGACGACCATGCATTTTGGAGAGAAGGAGGAAAAGGCTGAAGCTGGAGAATTTTGTCCTCCAAATAGAATTCCTCAGGAAAATGTCTGGGCTTTTGCTTTTGCTGTTCCTATTCACTGCAGTATTCTCCCTTCTACCCTGTCTTTCCTAATCGTATTCACTCTTATTTAACATAAGACCCTATGCTCTTTGTGCAAGGTCTTGCTGATTCATGCAGCTCACATTATCTGTCCTTTCTCTGAGCTGCGCTACACTGCTCATCAGTATCACTCAAATTGCATTTTTTCTTTTTTTGTCTCTCACTGTTAATTTGATTTTCATGCCAAGAAGGCAATTATTTTTAGGGCTAGGTAATGCATGTCCTTTGCCACCCATTATGGCATCACTTGGTAAATACTTCTTGGTTGATTGGAAGCCATTGAAATCAAGTCAAAGAATATAATGTAATTGAAGCTTCTACTACTAGAGCAGTCTCATGATGCCCCTGATTCCTAGAAATCATTTGGAAACTAAAAAGAAGACTGAATTGTTGTTGCAAACATATTTCATTGAAGACTGAACATATTACAACACAAATCTTGCACTAATGAAAGCTTTAATAATTTGTGGGCAGTTACTAACCAAGCATGAATAATATTCATAGAGGCTCAGTGGAAGGGACTTTAAGGATGGCCCAGTTTTTAATCTCATTAGTAACATGTAGAGAAAAGAAACAGTCAGAGAAGGTCTCCAAAAAAGACAGGATTAGTTCAGGAGCTTACTGGGGACATATTGAAACAGAATAGGTTGGAATCAAGATGATATCTCTATAAGTCTGCAAAAGCCACAGTGTTACTGGACTTGGGACTCCACCTAAAGAAGCTACGGCTGCAGTGACCAAAGACAGATTACAACACCAAAGTTTCTTTGAATTCCTGGAAAGCCTTCCCAAGAAGGTTGGGTACAAATACAGATAAGCCCAGACTGCAATGACTACAATAAATACCCAACTCTTCAACGCCCAGACACCAACAAACATCCATAAGCATCCAGACCATCCAGGAACACATGACCTCACCAAACAAACTAAATATGGCACCAGAAACCAATCCTAGAGAGACAGAGATATGTGATCTTTCAGACAGATAATTCAAAAAAACTGTTTTGAGGAAGCTTAGTAAAATCCAAGAAAACACACAGAGAAAAAATTCAGAATCCTATAAGATAAATTCAACAAAGATATTGAAATTAAAAGAAACAACTAGAAATTCTGGACCTGAAAAGTGCAATTAATATAGTGAAGAATAGATCAGTCTTTTAACAGCAGAATTGATTAAACAGAAGAAAAATTAGTGAGCTTGAAGACAAGCTATTTGAAAATACACAGTCAGAGTAGACAAAAGAATTTCATACCTTCAGATAATTTCTTATTGCTCATTAATGTGAAGTTAAAGTGTAGAGTTTCTGTTAGTTTTCTCTTTCCTTGTTGGTTTATGTTAGGTTTAAAACAAAGAGTTTAAAGGTATTATTTGCAAGTCTGATGATAACATCAAATCAAAAAACATACAACTGATACACAAAGAGTAAAAAGCAAGAAATTAAAGCCTATTACCAGAGAAAATCACCTTCACTCAAAGGAATACAAGAAGGAAGAGAAGATCTCAAAACAACCAGAAACAAATAACAAAATAGTAGTAGTCTTTACTTATCAATAATAATATTGAATACAAAGGAACTAATTCTCCACTCAAAAGACATAGAGCAGCTGAATAGGTTAAAAAAAATAGACCCAGTGATTTATTACCTATGAGAAACATATTTCACCTTTAAAGACACAGACAAAAAATAAAAGGATGGCATAAGATATTCCATGCAAATGGAAACCAAAAAATAGCAGGAGCAGGAGTAGCTTTACTTACATGAGACAAAATTGATTTCAAGACAAAAACTGTAACAACAGACAAAGAAGGTCATTATATAATGCAACAGAGCACCCAGATATATAAAGCAAATATTATTAGAGCTAAAGAGAGAGATATACTCCAATAAAATAACAACCAAAGACTTCAAAACCCCATGTTTAGCTTTGGACAGATCATTTAGACAGAAAATCAACAAAAGAACATTAGACTTAATCTGCACTATAGGCCAAATGGGCCTAATAGATATTTCCAGAACATTCATCCAATAGCTGCAGAATGCTTTCTTCTCCTCAACATGTGGATCATTCTCTAGAAGAGCATATGTTAGGCCATAAAACAAGTCTTAAAAATTTCCCCCAAAATTGAAATAATATCAAGTATTTCTCTGACCACAATGGAATAAATCTAGGAATCAACAAGAGGAATTTTGGAAATTATACAAACACATAGAAATTAAACAATATGCTCCTGAATAACTAGGGATTCAATGAAGAAATTAAGAAGAAAACTGAAAAATTTCTTGAAACAAATGAAAATGGAAACCCAACATACCCAAAACTATAGGATGCAGAAAAAGTAATACTAAGAGGAAAGTTTATAGCAAGAAGCACCTACCAAAAAGGCAGAAAAACTTCAAATAAACAACCTAATGATGCATCTCAAAGAACTAGAAAAGCAAGAGCAAACCAAACCCAAAATTTGTAGATGAAAGAAATAATAAAGATCAGAGAATAAATAAATAAAATTAAAACAACAATTCAAAAAAATCAATGAAAAATATTGTTTTTTAAAAAGATAAACAAATTGACAAACCTTTAGCCTGACTATGTATGACAAAGAGAGAGAGGTCCAAATAAATAGAATCAGAAATAAAAAAGGAAACATTACAACTTATACTGTAGAAACTAAGAAGATCATTAGAGACTGCTATGAACAACTATTTGCCAATAAATTAGAAAATCTAGAGGAAATGGATAAATTCGCAGACATACACAACCTAGCAAGTTTTAACCATGAAGAAATCCCAAACCTGAATAGACCAGTAAAAACCAATGAGAATGACGCCATAATAAAAAGATTCCCAGCAAAGAGAAGCCCACGACCTAATGGCTTCACCACTGAATTATACCAAACATTTAAATAAGAACAAATGCCAATCCTACTTAGACTATTGCAAAAAATAGAGTAGGAAGGAATCTGTCCAGACTAATTCTACAAGATCAGTATTACCCTGAAACTAAAACCAGACCAAGACATGTCAAAAAAAGAATACTACAGGCCAATATCCCTGATGAACATTGATGCAAAAATCCTTAACAAAATATTAGCTAACCAAATTCAACAACACATTAAAAAAATCATTCATGTTGATGAAGTGGTATTTACCCCAGGGATGCAAGAATGCTTCAACATGTGCAAATCAATGTCATACATCATATCAACAAAATGAAGGACAAAAAACCACATGATGATTTCAATTGATATTAAAAAGATATATGATAAAATTCAACATCCCTTCATAATCATAATAAAAACCCTCAAAAAACTGGGGATAGAAGAAACATACCTCAACGTAATAAAACATACCTCAACATAATAAAAGCCAACAACAACTGAGCCTCCCTTCCCCCAGCTAGTATCATACTGAATGGGGAAAATCTAAAAGCCTTTCTTCTAGCATCTGGAACATGACAAGAATGCCCACTTTTGCCACTGTTATTCAACATAGTACTAGAAGTCCTACCTAGAGCAATCAGACAAGAGAAAGAAATAAAATGTATCCAAATTGAAAAGGAAGGAGTCAAATTATCATTGTTTGCAGATGAAATGACCTTATATTTGGAAAAACCTAAATACTCTACCAAAAACAGTTAGAACTAATAAATTTAGTAAAGTTGCAGGATACAAAATCAACATACAAAATTCCGTAGCATTTCTATATGCCAACAGCAACCAATCTGAAAAACAAATTAGGAAAGTAATCCAATTTACAGTAGCTACAAATAAAATTAAATACCTAGGAATTAACTTACCAAAGGAGTGAAAAATCTCTACAATAAAAACTATAAAACATTGATGCAAGAAATTGAAGAGGACACAAAAAAATGGAAAGATATTTCATGTTCCTGGATTGAAGGAATCTGTATTGTTAAAATGTCCATCTATTTAAAGCAATGTACAGATTCAATTCACAGAAATAGAAAAACCAATCCTAAAATGTATATGGGACCACAATCTTTTGTGGGACCAAAGCTATCCTCGGCAAAAAGAATAAACTGGAGGAATCACATTGCCTAACACCAAATTATACTACAGAGTTATAGTTACTAAAACAGCATGGTATTGGCATAAAAACAGATGCGTAAATGAATGGAACAGAAGACAGGGCCCAGATATAAATTCATACATCTACAGTGAACTCATTTCCAACAAAGCTGTCAAACATACTTTGGGGAAAGGACAGTTTTTCAATAAATGGTGCTGGGAAAACTGGTTATCCATAAGCAGAAGAATGAAACTAAATCCCTATCTCTCACCATATACAAAAATCAGATCAAAATGTATTAAAGACTTAAATCTAATACTTCAAACTATGAAACTACTATAGAAAATATTGGGGAAACTCTCCAGGTCATTTGACTAGGCAAAGATTTCTTGAGTAATAGCCCACAAGCATAGGCAACCAAAGCAAAAATGGACAAATGAGATCACAAGTTAAAAGGCTTGCAGCACAGTGAAGAAAACAATCAACAAAGTGAAGAGACAACTCACTGAATGGGAGAAAATATTTGCAAATTGTCTATCTAACAAGGGATTAATAACAGAAGAGATAAGGAGCTCAAACAACTCTATGGGGGAAAAAATCTAGTCACTCTATTAAAAAATGGGCAAAAGATTTGAATAGTCATTTCTCAAAGAAGACTTACAAATGGCAAAGAGGTATAGGAAAAGGTGCTCAGCATAACTGAGCATCCAAGAGATGCAAAACAGCAATGAGTTATCATTTCACCCCATTTAAAGTAGCTGTTATCCAAAAGACAGGCAATAACAAATGCTGGCAAAGATATGCAGAAAAGAGAACCCTCATACACTGTTTGTGGTAATGTAAATTAGTAAAACCACTATGGAGAACAGGTTGGATCTTCCTCAATAAACAAAAAAATCGAGCTACTGTATGATCCAGCAATCCCAGTGCTATGTATATACCCAAAAGATAGGAAGTCAGTACACTGAAGAGATATCTGCACTCCCATGTTTGCTGCAGCACTACTCATAATCAAGATTTGAAAGGAACCTAAGTGTACATCAACAGATGAATGGATAAAGAAAATGTGGTACATATACACAATGGAGTACTATTCAGCCATCAAAAGAATGAGATCCTGTCATTTGCAACAACATGGATGGAACTGGAGGTCATTAAGTGAAATAAGCCAGGCACAGAATGTAAACTTCACATGTTTGCACTTATTAGTATAAGCTAAAACAATTAAAACAACTAAACTCACAGAGATAGAGAGTAGAATAATGGCTATCAGTGGCTGGGAAGTGTAGTGGGATGTGGGGATGGCTAATGGACACAAAAATGTAATTAGAAAGAATATATAAGATCTAGTATTTGATAGTACAACAGGGTGACTACAGTCAACAGGTTAGAAGCAAGATGAGTTGGTTATGTCAGATCTCTTTCACTGTCTTAGTTATAATTTTGCAAAGGTGGTTTCACCACACCTGGCTAATTTTTTAGAGACGGGGTCTCCCTGTGATGCCAGGCTGGTTTCCAGCTACTAGGCTCAAGTGATCCTTCCTCCTCCCAAAGTGCTGGGATTATAGGCGTAAGCAATGGCTCCTAGCCTCTACATATTTTTAAACTCAAGTTTTCTAATTCTTTTTTGTCAAGTTTAAACTATGGTTTGCCAATCAAAATCAATGACTGAGGCATAAGGCTCAGTCAACCTGGTTTATTGAGCCAGCTTGAGGGTATGCCCAGGAAAAAAGAGTCACAGAGGCATCTGTGGCTATTTCTTCCAAAAAGGTTCTGAGGTACTTTTATGTATTTACACATTTTCCTTAAAAAGAGGGTGGGAGAGTAAGGCAGCAGTGAGAGGAATGGTTACATACTTGTGAGACTTTAGGTAGTGTCTAGGAAATGTACATTTTACGTAAGATAAAGTTTGAAGAAAAGGGGAGTACATGAAGCAGATGTCTCAGGGAGGGGGAAGGAATGATTAATCTCACCTTTGCTCTATACCTGGGAAGAGAGGCTAGTAATTGATATTAACAATATGGAGTCTTTCGAAAGGGCTGGTTTCTGTTTAACTCTTAGGGAGGAAAGCCTAATGGCCAGTTAGCCAGGGAGTGGGTATAATGAGGCATATTTGATCTCTCATCCTGTCATGCCAGGAACTCAGCTTCCAAGGTTTCTCTGGGGTTCCCTTGTCTAGAAGAGGGTCCATCCAGTCAGTTGGGGGCTTAGAATTTTTATTTTTCAGATTCAACATTTGGATATTACAATATTTATTATTTATCTTTAGCATGCTATTAAAGCTTATAGTTTACATATGGTTTGGAATTTCTTTTTCATGTAGAAAACATGAATCTATAGTTTTACTGGGATGGCAGATACTGTACAGTTGCTACAGCAAGACACTGAGAACTTCCATTATTAATTCAATAGGGATAAAACCAGGGGAGGCTGAGCACAGTGGCTCATGCCTGTAATCCCAACACTTTGGGAAGTGGAGATAGAAGGATTGCTTGAGGCCAGGAGTTTAAGACCAGCCTGGGCGACAAAGTGAGATCCCATCTCTACAGAAGACTGAAATAAGTTAAATAAGCCAGGCACAAAATACAAAAACTAGCTAGGCATGGTAGTGAGTACCTGTAGTCCCAGCTACTCAGGAGGCTGAGGTGGGTGGATCACTTGAGACCGGGAATTTGAGGCTGCAGTGAGCCAAGACTGTGCCACTGTACTCTAGCCTGGGAGACAGAGCTGGACGCTATCTCTAAAACAAAACAAAACATCAGGGGTATAGCTGCCACAATGCAAATTCTATTAAGGATGCATTTATGGAATGTTTGAATTTTATTACTGAAAGAAACTTTGCAAATCGGTATGAGGGCAATTTTGGATTAGCAAAAATGTAGATTTGTTTTTGATTTATTTGATTTATATTAGATTTAATTTACCAGGGAAAAGGCAGATACATTAAATCTAACATATTGTTATATAGAGCCATTGACAGTTATGAAGAAGGAAGAATTCTTATCTTTTTCACATTGATAAGGGATTTCAAATAATAGTATATCATAGTTAAATATGGTGTGATCAGTTTACAGCATTAGTAAAAATAGCATAGTAAAAAAATTGCTTGACAGGTTCTTCCTGCCTGCTGCACAGATTAAAAACTGTTAACTGAGAACTCAGTTCACTCAGACATGGTATTTCAATTAAGAAAGGGTTGAATTAATGTAAGGTCAGCCATGCAGCCGATAGAGTTATCACTGAAATCAGTCTCCCTGAAGGCTCAAACGTTAGGGTTTTTCAATGGTAATTTGGCAGGCAGTGGGGTAGGGAATGGGGAATGTTGATTGGTGGGGATGAAATTATATGGGTGTGGAGAAAGGTCTCACTGCGCAGACTTCACCTCTGTGTGGGGACCACAGGACCAGTTGAGTCATGAGTTGTAGGTCTGCATGAACAGTTACAGTTCAGGGTTGTCAGAAATGTAGAATTCTGAAGAAAATCTCAAAAGATCAGTCCTTTGAGTTCTACAGTACTGATGTTATCTACAGGAGCAGCTGGGGAAGTTACCAATCTTGTGATCTGTGGAACAATTGTTGGTTATCATTTCACTGCAGATATCATTTCACTGCATTTTAGCAGAATTCAGGCGCCTCTCATAATTCTAATCTTGTGGGCTTTTATTAGTTTTACAAAGGCAATTTAGTTTTGGGAAGAAATATTATCATCCTTGCCTTACTAAACTATAAACTAAATTCCTCCCAAAGTTAGCTTCGTCTATATCCAGGAATGACAAAGGACAGGTTGGAGGTTAGAAGAAAGATCGAGCCAACTCTGTCAGATTTCTCTTAATTTTGCAAAGGTGGTCTTACTAGCAAGCAAAATTTTACATTACAGTGCAAATTTGTGGAAAGGGAATGATAAAATTAATATTTTACTGATAGTGGCAGAAGGCAGACAAATTCCTGGGCAGACAGGGACGCTTATGGGTGAAACTCGATCTTCAAGCCAAAGAGAGCTGAAAGCCCAAAACCCGAGCTGCCAGTTCCCGGTGGAGTCCACACTGGGGCGTGAACTTCCTCGATGCCTTTCAGCCTATCAAATGGTGCTTTTTCCAGGCCCGCGCATGGACCAATTAGCACACACACCCCCATTCTGAAACCATAAAAACTCCAGGCTGAGCTGCACGTGGGGCTACCCACTTTTGGGGACCCTCGCCCCCCACACACAGAAGGCTACCTGCTCTTGGGTCCTCTCTCTGCTGAGAGCTTTCCTTCTGCGGCTCAATAAAATTCCCCGCCTTGCTCACTCTCTGGTGTCCACATACCTCATTCCTCCTGGAGGGGGGATAAGAGCCCGCAACCCGCTGAACGGCAGGTGAGAAAGGAATTGTTACACTGTAACCCTCCTTCCTGTTTTCCTAGCAATGGGGGAGAAAAAGCCTCTGGGTGCCACACACCCCTTCTGGCCAAGTTGCGGGGTGGTGGGACCGAAAGAACTGTGACGTGCCCCCATTCCCCGAAGCCGCGGGTGGAGAGAATGAGCATGAACTGCAACACTTACCAGAGGCTCAGACCTCAGGACTCCTCAGGCAAAAGCCGTAACACCCCTTTGGGGCTCTGCTGGTTGCTGGCGTCTCCTAGTTTTCGGGCGGCACTACTTCCCCCTCCTCCAGGCACCGGTGCCCAAGGCAGAAGCCGGCCGCAGCACACCTGGACCAGCGCAGAGCCAGGTGGGCGTGGGATCTGGGCCAGCAGCACCAGCCGAGCGCATCCGGGGTAGAGGTGCCACCAACCACAGAGATTTCTGACTGGTGAAGCAGCACCAAAAGTATCCCGTGTCATTACCAAGGCTTTTTATCTAGGAAGAAGGAAGGGTTCTAGCTGATGTAGGATATTTCTTTATACATTAATTCACTTTTTCACCTAAGAAACATTTATTGAGCACCAATTACATGATAGGCACTAAAGATTAAAAAATGAATTAAATAGTCAAAAATCCTTGCTCTTAGTGGAATTCATATTCTAGAAGGTTGAGCGACAATATCAAAAGATAAATAAACTATACCCTATATTAGATAATAATATGGCCTAAGGAGACTAAGGAAGCAGCCAAGGAGGCCAGACAGTGGGCTGTTGGAGGATTATAATCTTAGGCAAAATTGCCAGGGAAGGCCTCACTGAAAAGGTTGTTCCTGACAGCGCCTGAAGGAAGTGAGCAGAGACAGCCCCGTGAGTATCTGTGGGAAGAACATCCAAGGCAGACAGCCCAGCCCAGGCAAATACCCCGAGGCAGGATGAGGGACACCAAACAGCTAGTGTACACTGGCTGGAGCAGAGCAGGTGAGGCAAGAGCTGCGAGAGGAGGCGGTGGAGAACGGGGTGGGCTAGAGGTGGCAGATCACAGCGGGTCTATGAAAGCAGCTGGGCTCTTAGCAATTGGGGAATATTGAACACAGAAGAGGTAAAAGTTGACCTAGGTTTTAACCAGGTTACTCAGGCTGCTGTGTTGCACATAGAGTGGTGAAGGGTGCATTCATTTGCTTAGTCTGCCTTTACAGAGTACCACAGACTGGGTGGCTTCAGCAACAGGAATTCATTTTCTCCCAGTTCTGGAGGCTGAAAGTTCTTGGACTTTCAGAACAAGACATAGGCAGGGTCTGCGCATTCTGAGTTCCATGATGAAAGAATCCATTCTAGGCCTCTTTCCTTGGCTTGCAGATGACTGTCTCCCTTCTGTGTTTTCATAATCACCTTCCCTGTGTGCATTGCGTATCTGTGTCCAAATCTCTCCTCCTAAGTGCGCCAGTCATACTGGATTAGGCTCCACTCAAAGGACCTCATTTTAACTTAATCACTGCTATAATAACCTGTCCCTAATATGGCCACCTTCTTTGGTATTTGGGGGTTAGGCCTTCAACATACAACAAATTTTTGGGGTGGACATAATACAGTCCACAACAGAGGGCAGGATGGAAGCAGGGAGACTCAAGAATAGATCACCATAACCACCTATGCAAGAGATGGTGGAACTTGGACCAGGGTGGTTACAGTGAAGACGGTGATAAGAAGTAGGATCCTAAATCCATGTGAAGATCAGGATAGCAAGATCTGCCAATAGATTGGAAGTGAGTTATGAGAGGAAGATGAGTCAGAACTAAAATTCTAGGTGGGCTTAACCATGGGAGACAGAGTGAGGAGGGAAATGAAGAGCGAAGGAACTGGAAGCATAGAAAGGCACTTCTCTGGCTTAGTGGGAGAGTAAAGACACAATGCTTTTTAAAATTTAATTACCAGGAGTACTTATTAGTACAAATTAGATGAATTTAATCTACTAATCTATTTCAGGTAGATTAAATAGTTAAAGAGGAAAAGAGCCTATACAACTGTTAGCTATAAAACATAGAAAAGTATTTTCACTATTTGGAGTGGAGAAGTTTCCCAATCAAGAAACAAACCTCAAAGTCATTTAAAAATGATGAAAAACATCAGCCAAAATATGCATATACATTTTTGCATATATCGCAAAGCTTATTACAAAAAAATATAAAAAGGTGACAGGTGCAGAAAAGAAAAAAAAAACGTTGTTTTCTCTATCCACCACTAGGCTCATGGCTAAAGACCCTAAAACAAAGATAGATTAACAAGAGAAAAGCATACAAATTTATTTAATACAAGTTTCATGTGACATGGGAGCCTTCATAAGAAGTAGAGGATTGGACAAATGGTTAATTATATATATTTTTATGTTATGTTTGAAGAAGTGGATAGTTGTGGAGAAATAGGATTGGCCAAAGAGTACAATCTGATGAAAATAAACTGTGGGGAATTTAGCAAGTCAGAGATAAAGATGCCCCTTTCCTCCAGGTATAGGGAAGGAATCTCTTACTTGAGAGTCTTATGACTGCTTCGGGGAAAGGTCAGAAAATCCTTCCTAGGTTTTACGGCCTGCTTCAGAGGATAAGAATGGGGAAAGGCCAGAGACACCCTCCCGCTACTACTGTTTTTCCAGATGCCAACACACCAATTTTGAGGTAACATGTCCTGAACCCCATCAGAGTGTAGACAATGTTTGTGACCCATTTATTGAGCCAAAGTTTTATAACCAAAATTTACAATCAACACAACACGAAAAACAGGCAAAAATACAGACATGTAATTTAAAAATTAGAAAAAAAGGGTTAGTAGATGTTAACTATAGAAAAGATGCATAATCTGAATAGTAATGGGGGAATGTAATTTTAAAAATGAGAAATTAATTTTTTATTCATCAGGTTGACAAAAAATTTAAAAAATGAAATTATATCATTTTAGAAACTCTTGGAAGAAATGTACATTTAAAAGGCTATCTTAGTTAGTAATTTTACAGTAGCTGCCAAAATTATAAATGCGTATCTTCAGTCTAGTAATTCTGTCCTGAAGTTTCTGTCTTAGATAATTATTACCACATGTAAACAAACACATATATATGTAGAGGAGGAAACTAATTTTTCCTCTACCCATCTTAGGTTCATTTGCTGACGCCCTGTGAATTAGACTAACGAGAAAAACAAACAGAATTTTATTAGCATGTTTATCACACAGACATATGGCAGCACTCAGAGACAGTAACTCAAAGGTAAGCTGGAACTTGGGCTTATGTAGTATCTTAATGAGAACAATACATTGTAAAGCCATGAGAAGACAAAGAAAAAAAGATTTTGAGTTTCTAGTGTAGGAAATTGTGAGAAAGAAAATCTGTAAGAAAAGAGATGGAAGATAAAGACTAGTTAATAAAGTTGATAATGTAGAATATTTTGGTGCAGTCTCCCAGCTGACAAGGGCCTAGAGCTGTCTCTGCAGTGATTAACTTGTGTCCTTCCTGGTAGATGGGAGAAGGAGGACACCTTTACAAATTTATGTCTTACTTTTAGGCAAATAGGGGGACAGCAGAGGACAGAGGGCTTTTTTTTTTTTTAATTTTTAGACGGAGTCTCGCTCTTGTTGCCGGCTGGAGGACAGTGGCATGATCTCAACTCACTGTAACCTCTACCTCCCGGGTTCAAGCGATTCTGCTGTCTTAGTTTCCTGAGTAGCTGGGATTTCAGGTGCCTGCCACCACACCCAGCTAATTTTTGTATTTTTAGTAGCTTCTTCTTACTTGCCTTCAGCTCAAAATAATCCTAATGCCAAAAGTGGTATATTTTGGGGTGTCATATTCTACTATCCTACATATACAAAGATGTTATTAAAGCATTGTTTATAGTAGGGCCAAATTGAATAAAACCTAAATACACATCACCTGGAAACTACTTAAACAAACTATGGTATGTGCCTATGATGGAATACTCAGCAATATTTAAAAAGAACAAGGTAGATGTATATGTATTGACACAAATATATAAAAACAAAAAGTCAACAACTTCCAGCATTCAACATGATCCCATTTATGTCCAAAATTCAAGCTACATATTTGCATATGAACATATATATGCATTTATAGAAAATGGCTGGAAGATATGAGCTAATCTTACAACAATTTTTGTTGAAGGGAGTCAGACGAGCATCCAAAAGCAGTTGAGATTGGCTGGGAGCTCAGGGGCTGTGAAGCCCCAGTGTATGAGCTCCACATAGGAACACCAGTCCTGTGTTCCAGATCTTGGGATGTTTCAAGACAAGCCAGAAAGTTGGACTTTTAACTTACACTTTTTAATTGTTCATGGATGGCAGTGAACTCAGTTCTTCAATCTTGGGACTCTGCTGCAAACATCCCCATGCTGTGTCTTGTTCATTTTACCCATTTTCTTCTTCTTTTCCCATTATTTCATAAACTTTCTTTTCTTAATATTTTTATGCCAGTTTTTAAAGAAATGATGTATTTCTAACTTTTAGTACCACCTTTTATTACACTGGTAATACCTGTTCTTTGCAGAGAAATCAAAAGGTTTAGTCAAGAGAATTGGTGTCTGAACCAGATCTCTTAAGATCTCACACATGTAATCCTGACCCTCCTATGCCTCAGAATATGCCATTAAAGGGCCATACCATGCTACATTCAAATCATCTCTCTTCTGGTTCAGAAGTCCCCTCACCACTGCTTCTTATTTCACTGAAAACCTCAGAAAGGCCAGCTGCGGTGGCTCATATCTGTAATCCCTTTGGGAGGCTGAGGCTATCAGATTGCTTGAGCTCATGAGTACAAGACCAACTTCACCAACAGGATGAAACAGGATGAAACCCTGTCTCTATAAAAAATTCAAAAACTAGTCTAGCATGATGGCTTGCAGCTGTAGTCCCAGCTATTTGGGTGGCTGAGGCAAAAGAATCACTTGAACCCATGAGGTAGAGATTGCAGTGAGCTGAAATCACACCACTGCACTCCAGCCAGGTGACAGAGTGAGACATGGTCTCAAAAAATAAAAACCCCTCAGGACACAAACTTGTGTTTTCTTGGGCAAGTGTACTTGCCAGTACTGTAGTTATTGATCCCTTTCATTCGGGGCCAGATGGGTCTGCTTCCTGTTCTTGGCGCGTTGGTTTGTCCAGATGTTCTTTATTCATCATTAAGATACCACCTGACTTAAATCCTTAAATGTTATACGTATACAATTAATGCATTCCTATTGTCAAAACAAAGACTCATAAAACAAATGATTCTTCATTCTCCTCCTCAGTCTCCAAAATAACGTCTGACTCCCTTCAACAAGAAAAAATTGTTGCAAGATTAGCTCATGTCTTCCAGCCATTTTCTATAAATACACATATATGTTCACACGCCAACATGTAGCTTGAATTTTGGATATAAATGGGATCATGTTGAATGCTGGAAGTTGTTGCCTTTTTGTGTTTATATATTTGTGTCAATACATATACATCTACCTTGTTCTTTTTAAATATTGCTTAGTATTCCATCGTAGGCACATACCATAGTTTGTTTAAGTAGTTTCCAGGTGATGTGTATTTAGGTTTTATTCAATTTGGCCCCATTATAAACAATGCTTTAATAACATCTTTGTATATGTAGGATGGTAAAATATGACACCCCAAAATATACTTTGGGCAGTGTGGCCATTTTCACAATACTGATTTTTCCTATCGAGGAGCATGGAATGTTTTTCCATTTGTTTGTGTCCTTTCTGATTTCCTTGAGCAGTGGTTTGTAGTTCTCCTTGAAGAGGTCCTTTACTTCCCTTATTACTTGTATTCCTAGACATTTTATTCTCTTTGTAGCAATTGTGAATGGGAGTTCATTCATGATTTTGCTTTTTGAGTTTTCAGCATTTTTGTGTTGATTCTTTCTCATCGTTGTGGGTTTATCTACCTTTGATCTTTGAGGCTGCTGACCTTTGGATGCGGTTTTTGAGAGGTCTTTTTCAATGATGTTGTTTCTTTCTGTCGGTTTTTCTCTTAGCAGTCAGGCCTCTCTTCCATAGGGCTGCTGGGGTTCTACTCCAGACCCCATTTGCCTGGGTCTCTCTTATCCCTGGAAGTATCACCAGTGGAAGCTGAAAAACAGAAAAGATGGCAGCCTGCTCCTTACTGTGGGAGCTCTGTCCCTGAGGGCCACTGACCTGATGCTGGCCAGAATGAGATGCCTGGAGACTCCTAGTGGGGGATCTCATCCAGACTAGAGGCGTGCAATCAGGGACCCACTTAAATAAGCAGTCTGGCCACCCCTTGACAGAGCAAGTGTGCTGCACTGGGGGTAATTCTTCTCATCCTGGCTGCCCTGAGCCTCCAGAGCCAGCAGGCAGAAAAGACTAAGACTGCTGATCCCTGACACTGCAGCCATCATTCATCCTAGGTTCTCCTCTCTGGAATATCAGAGTTCTGTCCATAACCCTCCAGCTGGAGATGCTGAAATTCCCTCAGGGAGGCCCAACCTGGTAGGGAGGAGTGGATTGGGTCCTGCTTAAAGAAACAGTCTGGCCACGAACCGTCCCAGCTCTGGTGCTAAGCTGTGGCTAATTACTCCCCGTCCAAACTGCCCAGTCTCCCTGGCACCAGTGGCAGGGGAAAACAGCGAACTGGAGCCGCAGTGATGGCGGCTGCCCCTCCCAACCCTGGAACTTGGTCTTCTTAGGCAGCCTCTAGTCTGCTGTGCTGGCCAGTGGGGATTCCAAGCTAGTGGGTTTCCATGGAAACAAGGCTACTTGATTGCCTGGCTTCGGCCCCCTTCCCGCAGGAGTGGATGGATCTCCTGCCTCACTGGAGTTCCTGGAGCCAGAGTATGCAAAAACTCCCATGTCTCAGTGCCTGCTCGAGTGGCCGCACACCTAAGCAGCCCCCATGAGTCTGCATGGCTCTGTCCTTGGGACCGAAGGCAAAGCGTGAGCTCATGAGGGGACCCCCTGATCCATGGGTTGCAAGGATCTGTGGGAAACGCGTGGTTTTCAGGAAGGGTAGCACAATCGCACACCACCTCCCTTGGCTGGAGGGAGCGAGCTCCTTTTGCCCTGTGCAGCTCCCACATGGGCCCTTACTCTATCCTGCTTTTCCTCACTCTTCGTGGGTCATGCCAACCACCTAGTTAGTCTCAGTGAGAGAACCTTCCTACCTGAACTTAAGATGCAGAATTCATTCACTATTTTCGCCCTTCTTGGTAGGAGCCGCAGTGTGGAGTTGTTTCTGCTCAGTCTTCTTGGCTGCTCCAACCCATCACTGTGTTTTTGACACATGGCTTGTCTCCCTCCCTTTTGTTACCCACCTGGGCCCTGTAGGCATTTGAATGTATCCCAATTTAGAGAAATTCGTGAAGGCAAAGATTAAAGAACACAAGAATAACAGATTCTCCAACAGAAGTTAGAGCCAAGATCCCTGTGTGGTATAGAGTAAAGCAAATAGTCTTTGAAGTCAGATAAACCAGCTTTACTGTATGATTTCATAAAATTTATGTAACCTCCTTAAGTCTGTTTCCTCATTTGTAATGCCACCTCATATGATTGTTCTAAGAATCAACTAAAATCATGCATAAACACAAATGGTGGATCAAAGAATGCCATCAGTAAAGGGCAGATATAATTATTCTCCAAGATCTCATTTCTCAACTGCAAAATAGGTATGGTACCACCTGTTTCACAGCTCTATTGCAGAGGTTAAATGAGACATTTGAAAATGTACTTTCTGCTTTCTGGCTTAAGAGCCAATCAATATATGTTGGTTTCCTTTCTTTATTCCCAAAATTAAGATAAAAGAAGAATTTATTCTGGTGTATAATATTTGTCTGGATTATAATAGAACAGGATTTAATTATGTTGCAGAAAGCATTCAGATGAAACTAGAAATAACACAAAAGTGACTGGAAACCAAATACTTAGAATCAGCTTAAATATTCTTCCAAACAAAATCAACAGCGCTTAATGTACCTAGAAGAATAGAGATTATGAAAGATGTTGTACTTTTTTTTTTTTTTTTGAGGCAAAGTCTCACTCTGTCACCCAGCCTGGAGGGCAGTGGTGTGATCTTGGCTCACTGCTGCAACCTCCGCATCCCGGGATCAAGTGATTCTCCTGCCTCAGCCTTCTGAGTAGCTGGGACTGCAGGTGTGTGCCACCACACCTAGCTGATTTTGTATTTTTTTTTTAAGTAGAGATGAGGTTTTACCATATTGGCCAGGCTGATCTCGAACTCCTGACCTCGTGATCTGCTCACATCAGCCTCCCAAAGTGCTGGGATTACAGGCATGAGCTACCGCGCCCAGCTGATGCTATACTTTCTAGTCTAATTTTGCTTTGCTAATAAAAGAAATTAGTTTCCAAAAAATGTTAATTTAAGCAGAGGGGAGGAGAGATGAAAACAGTTATCACAATTTTTAAAAATGTTGGAACAGGAAGGTATAAAAATAGGAGTATAAATATAGCAAAATACGTAAGAGGATGAATTCTGTAGTTTCAATTCCAGCTTCACCTCTTAGCTGTGGCCTTGGGCAAGTTACTTATCCTCGGTGCCCCACTTCGTTGTCTCTCCTCCATGCCTCATTTCCATCTTTAAAATGGCTACAGTGATAGTAGCTATCTCGCTGGATTGTTGTGTATGGCAAATGAGTTAGTTGAATATACCTAAAGTACGTTTAAAACAGTGCCTGAAACATCATCAATGCTACGTATAAGCTGTTATTACCGTAACAGGCAAGATCGATAGAGAGAATTCTGATTCTCTTTTCTAAATATCAGAGACTGGTAGTATGTGTTATAAACATGTGAAAATACTCTCAAGTAAAGTGTCAATGGTGACTCTGTTAGAGAAGATTCTAAAAACAAACATTACCTGTGCTCCCAACCACAGAACTAGAAGAAATAGAAAAAATCGAAGAGCAAGTCAAAGGTAACTGTGGAGACACAATGGAGCTATTAAAAGAAGGAAGTCATCCTGAAAGAGTGATCACCTAGAGAAAATTTCAGTGACTTTTTTCCTGCTTAAGATACAGGGTAGGCCAGGCACAGTGACTCACAACTGTAATCCTAATCCCAGCACTTTGGGAGGCTGAGGCAGGCGGATCATGAGGTCAAGAGATCGAGACCATCCTGGTCAACATGGTGAAACCCCATCTCTACTAAAAATACAAAAATTAGCTGGGCATGGTGGCGCACACCTGTAGTCCCAGCTATTCAGGAGGCTGAGGCAGGAGAATCACTTGAACCCAGGAGGTGGAGGCTACAGTGACCTGAGATTGCACCACTGCACTCCAGCCTGTGACAGAGTGAAACTCCATCTCAAAACAAACAAACAAACAAAAAAACAAAAACACATGGTAGTGTTAGGAGAGGAACATTGAAAGGGAGATTATGGATAAGAGTTATAATGTTTTATGAGTTCATTTAAAAATCATGTGAATAATATATGCTTATCATGTGAAAATTTAAAAATATATGTGACATAAAATAAACAACAACAGCAACCCATGATCCTACTGTGATAGGCAAAATGATGGCCAACACAGGTGTCCACATCTTAATCCTGGAGCCTGTGAATATGGTAGGTTATGTGGCAAAGGGGAAAAAGTTGCAGATGGAATTAAGGTTGCTAATCAGCTGCCTTAAGATAGGAAAATGATCCTCTTGAACTAGGTGAGCCCAATGTAATCACAAGTCTCCTTAAATACGAAAGAGGAAGTCAGAAGGCAGAACAGAGAGATGGCTGCATCAGAAAGTTGGGCTGGCTGTGAAGTCAGAGGAAGGGGACATGAGACTCTAGAAAGAAATACAGCCCTGCTGATGTCCAGATTTTAACCCAGTGAAACTCATTTTGGACTTCCTAACTGTATTAGTCAATTTTTCATTGCTACGAAGAAATACTACACGAGGGTCAGTAATTTATAAAGAAAAGAGGTTTATGTTGGGCTCACATTTCTGCAGACTGCACAAGAAGCATAATGACAGCGTCTGCTTCTAGTGGGCCTCAGGAAGCTTTTTCTCGTCCTGGAAAACAAAGGAGAAGCAGGCATTGCATGGTGAGAGAAGGAGCAAGAGAGATGTCAGGCTTTTCTAAGCAACCACCTCCCTCATGAGCCAATCGAGTGAGAACTCTCATTACCGTGGGAAAAGTGTCAAGCCATTCTTGAGGGATTAACCCCATGACCCGAACACCTTTCACTAGGCCCCACATTCAACATTGGGGGTCAAACTTCAACATGAGATTTGGAGAGGACAAATTCCATTCCATATCACTAATGACAGAATTGTAAGATAACAAATTGGTGCTGTTTGAAGCCACTATATTAGTGGTAATTTGTTAGAACAACTTTGGGTGTATTAGTCCTTTTTCACACTGCTATAAAGAAATACCGGAGACTGAGTAATTTATAAAGGAAAGAGGTTTAATTGGTTCACAGTTCCATATAGCTTGGGAGGCCTTAGGAGACTTACAATCATGGCAGAAGGTGAAGGGGAAGCAAGCACCTTTTTCACAAAGCAGAGAGAGAAGAGCAAAGGAGGAACTTCTAAATACTTAAAATACCATCAGACTTTGTGAGAACTCGCTCACTATCATGAGAACAGCATGGGTGAAACCATCGCCATCATCCAATCACCTCCCTCCCTTGACATGTGGGAATTACAAATGGAGATAAGATTTGGGTAGGGACATAGAGCCAAACCATATCAATGGGAAGCAAGTATACCTACTATCCAGGGATAACCATTAGTATATGTAAACATACACACACACACACACACACACACACACACACACACACACGTGTATATATAGTGTGTGTGTATGTTTTTTTTGTATAATCAGATTTTTTGAAAGCAGAATTCTTTAAGGGACTGCTTTGGAAGCAGGAAAAGTAGAGAGGGAAGGGAAATAATGCAAGTTAGGGTTCAGTTACCAGTCAAATAATGAAGCAGCAGCATCAAAATAGTTGACGTCTGCATTGGCCTGAATCAGTCACGGCACACATTGAAAAATGCTGTGAATGGTACCCAGAAGACCTGCAATAGGGCTCACTAGGGTGACTCACACTTCAGAAACCAATTTGCCAGAATTAGTTGCTAAAAGGTTGAGTCACTCATGACAATATGCCAGTTGGCAAAATGAGTGCCACTTTTAAGTTGAATACAGCTGAGGTTAAAGATGCAAAAGTGATCTTATGTGGCAGCATGCTTTCTCCCTCAAGTTCACTGTCATTGCTCGCCTGCCAGACCGTTCACCATTTCCACCTCTGGGTCTGGGCGCAGTGATGTTTTAAGCACACCAGAGCTCTCCCTTGCTTTGCTTTAATCCCTTTTCAAAGCTGTCAGTTCACATGATGTTATTCTGGGCACTATGTAGGAGTCCATCTATGAACTTAACCTAGTTAGTATATATAATGACTTCTTCTTAAGGTCTCTTCCATTTTCTCTCCCTAAGGCTGAACCCTCCTTTCTAGAACTGCACCATTTCATGCCGCCTTCTGACAGATTCACACAACAAAAACAGCATCTCTTGGAATCCTAGGTTTATTTCTCCTAAAAGGCAATGAGCTTTTAGGCTCCTTTTTCCACAGGTCAGGCTCCCATGGGATGCTGAGAATCTTGGGTACAGATATGGTCAGCCCAATGATGCACGCACAGCAGCAGTCATTTCATTTAAGCAAAAGAAAATTAGACTTCAGAAGCTGTTGATACGTTAAACACTGTTCCAAGAGCTTCCAAGACAAACTTGCTGCAAAGCTGCGAAGAACAGCAGAGGCCATGGCATGGATGCTGCAGAGATTCAAGACCACAGTGGGGAAATGACAGATGTGCCAAAGGAGGGATGTGGGAAGACAGTTTAGGACTATAGAAGAAACTTCAACAGACAAATATAATCTCCTCCTTAAGATCACCCGTGATATTATGTGCTTGAAGATGCCAGTGGTAGCATCTTGTATCCTACTGCCAGCTGGGTGGGAAACTAATCAAGTGACTAGCAGAGAGAGAAAAGGATCTCAGGAAATATATTTAAGACACCATCTTGTGAAGGTGATTGGAAGGTGCTGCCAGTTCTTAGTTATAAGTAGCTGACATCCTTCTGGCAGCAGATTTTAAAAAATACAGCAAAGACGCAGTATAATAACAGCTCACTGTTGAGTGCTTACCACCTGCCAGACACTGAGTTAAGTACCTTAGGTACATGATTTTATGCATTGGTATTATTACTATTTGTGTTGGGAGACAGAGTCCTGCTGTGTGGCCCAGGCTGGAGTGCAGTGGCACAATTTCAGCTCACTGCGATCTCTGCCTCCTGGTTTCAAGTGATTCTCATGCCTCAGCCTCCCAAGTAGCTGGGATTACAGATAACGCATCACCACACCTGGCTATTTTTGTATTTTTAGTAGAGACAGGGTTTCACCATGTTGGTTGGGCTGGTCTTGAGTTTCTGACCTTAAGTGATCTGCTCACCTTGCCCTCCCAAAGTGCTGGGATTACAGGCATGAGCTTCTGCACCCTGCCCACATGATTTTATTTAATATACCTTATTATAGCAGCCCTCTGAGGTACGTTGTGGTAAACGGAATTCTAAGATGGCCTCCTTCGTCTCTGCCCCATAACAATAGGTCCTGCATTATCTCCTCCCCAAGAGTACAGGTAGAACCTGTGACTTGCTTCAAACCAACAGAATATGTCAAAGATGATGGATGACACTCCATTAATTAGGTTACATTATGTGGCAAAATTCATGCGACTACATTAACCTTATTTAAGATGTGTGTTCAGACACCTGGAACTGGAGACTTTTCTTGTGGCCTTAAAGAAGTGACTGTGTCAGAAAAAGTCAGGTGGCGAGGAACTTCACATAACCTCTTGGACCTGAGGGCAGCCTCCAGACAACAGGAAGAAGCTGGTATCCTCAGTCTTGCAGCTGCAAGGAAATGAATTCATCCAACAAACTAAAGGCACTTGGAAGCATATTCTTCCCTAGACTCCTGACCCACAGAAACCGTGAGATAATAAGTATGTGTTGTTTAAGCTACTAAGTTTGTGGTATTTGTTACATGTGAATAAGAAAGGAACAGATGTATTGTCCTTACTCTATACATGAGGAAAATAAAGTCTAGAATTAGATAACTTGCTCCAGGTTACACTGCTAGAGAGTGGTGAGGGAGGTGCTCAAATGCAGTCTGTTTCCTGCATTGCTATGTGATCAACCCCTGTGCTCTGCTGCCTCCCCACAGCTTGGGCCCAAGAGATAAAGGGGTGTCAGTGCATTTCAGATGTAAAAGTGGGGGGTACTTTAGAGAATCTTGGTATGCCATTCAGAGGGGATAAAGTTGTGAAAGGAAAACAAATAAGCCAAAGGGACCTCAAACTTACTAAGCCAAAGAGAAAAGTCAAGCTGGCAAATGCATCTGGCAAATCTGACTCCCATTTTCTTCCTAAGTAAGATAGCTACAAAGGTTAAAAGCTACACACCTTCATCATAATTGGCCCAGAGGAAAATTTCTTGTGGGCCCAAACCTCTTTACCCTAAAACAGTTCTGTTGAACTTCACCCTAGAAATAGAAATTGATAACTTATCTTCATAGGTATGGGACAAAGGACAGAACTCAAAGTTATCCTGCTGCCCAGCTGAGACAAATGTACATCTGATTGCTTCTTTTGCTCTATGTTTATGTTATTTTATTTAAAAATACAGATTCACTGAGCTAAACAAAGGAATAAGTGACTATTTCTCTACCGCTTTTTTCCATACGTGCATTGTGTATTCAGTGATAGGCTGATCAAAGACTCAACCGAATGCAGTTACTTGTCTCTGGTCTACCCACCCCTTTTTAATTTTTTTTCCTCTCTCCCCATGACTGACCCTTTTCCCTTTAAATATTGAGGTCCCGAGATCCTATTTGGAAAAAGAATGCACTATAGATTTTCTGTAGTTCTTTGTTCTTTCCAAGGCATGTCCTTAACTTTGGCAAATAATCCTAAAATGATTGAGACTTGCCTAGGTCATTTTCTTTGATTTACAAAGAGAACAGAAGGAAATTGATAAACAAAAATTAAAATGCGGAAAAAATATCTTGGGGTGGGAAGGGACTGAAATAGGAAAAGCCCTTAGAAAACAGGATGAAATTGGTGACATGATTCCTGGTGCTGGGTTTGGATGAATGGCAGGGACAGAAGGATCTTATTTTAACTTTGAAGGAGAGTACAATTAGTGGCTCAGGTATCCATGTTCAGGCTACCAGGGGTTGAACCTTAAGGCCAGAGATGACAACAACAGTAAGCAAGTTCTTCCAGTTTTTAAAAAAGGCTTGGGGGAGGGTGTGTATATTAGTCACTTTTCACATTGCTATAAAAAACTACCTGAGAATGGGTCATTTGTAAAGCAAAGAGATTTAATTGACTGACAGCTCCCCGTGGCTGGAAAGGGCAGTGTGGCAATTCCTCAAGAATCTAGAACCAGAAATACCATTTGACCCAGCAATCCCATTACTGGGTATATATTCAAAGGATTATAAATCATTCTACTATAAAGACACATGCACACATATGTTTATTGCAGCACTATTCACAATAGCAAAAACTTGGAACTAACCCAAATGCCCATCAATGATAGACTGGATAAGGAAAATGTGGCACAAATACAACATGGAATACTATGCAGCCATAAAAAAGAACGAGTTCATGTCCTTCGCAGGGACACGAATGAAGCTGGAAGCCATCATTCTCAGCAAGTTAACACAGGAACAGAAAAGCAAACACTGCATGTTCTCATTCATAAGTGAGAGATGAACAATGAGAACACATGGACACAGGAGGGGAACATCACACACCAGGGCCTATCGGGGATTGGGAGGCAAGGGGAGGGAGAGATTTAGGACAAATACCTAATGCATGTGGGACTTAAAACCTAGTGATGGGTTGATAGGTGCAGCAAACCACCATGGCACGTGTATACCTATGTAACAAATCTACACGTTCTGCATATGTATCCCAGAGCTTAAAGTAAAATAAAATAAAATAAAATAAAATAAAATAAAATAATAAAGCAACATACAAATGTAAGCAATTTTTTTCTTTATAATCGCAGCAGTGAGGAAAATGGATCACTAATGCAAGCATCCCATTGGAGAGAGGAAGAACTAAAGCTAGGCAAGCCTTCAGACATGGAGTTCTTTTCCTTACCAAAACACCATAAACAAAGGAACAAAATGTTCAGGAGACTAGCTGCTCTGTAGAAGTAAGACGCGTAAAATAAGGTGCTGGTTGTTAACATATTGTTTATATTATTTTTTGAATCTTAACTTTCCTAGTATTTCCCGTATCAACTTTTATACTTTAGTGCTTAGTTCTTTCTCAGATGTACTTAATAACTGCTCAAGAGTTAATCATATGAGGCTCTTAAAACAGTTCCTGGCACACAGTAAGCAACTCCATACGTATTTGATAAATAAGTGCATGATTCTAAACATTCACCTCAAGTCTGAATTCCATCTTCCATATGGGTTTATCATACTTAAAATCAATAAGGTCTATAATAGGAAATGAAACAAATGATTCACAAAAGAGTGGGAATGGGGGTATTAAGTGGGTTGGTACATTTATTAAAAAAAGAGTTAAATGACTCACCTTATAAATTTATTCTATTTTTCACACCCTTCTTCCCCCACTTCATGTGATCTATAAATATATCTAAACACTGGGAATTTTACCCTAACACTTTTAAAAACCTCAGCAGAAAGCTCGTATTTCTCTATAAAAATAACCCTTTCCTTTTCATTTGTGACTAATCACTTCCCCCAATCATCCTTAAAAGAAACAAAAAAGTGTTTAAAGTTAATGTTTCTATGTTCAATTTATTGCTCTGAAAATACAGGAGACCTATCAAGGACTGTAGAGTCTAGTTTTCAATATTGTTTTGTCAGGACATGGATCAGGACTGAACTTATGTTTCTTCAATTCTAGATCTCTAACAGACCATACTAAAATTCCTTCTAGTGAACTGTGGGAAATTTTCCACTTCCCAGTTGGCGCCACCTGAACTTCATTTAGAACTCTGTGATATGTTCCTCCTGCTTTGTGTTTCTTTCTCTGCCCAAATGCGGAAGACCGGATGGCATAGAGGGGAGGACACAGAGGCGGGACTGCAAGTGCCCACACCTGTTGGAAATAGCAGGTCCTGCGCTTTCTTCCCTGCCCCTCACTCCTTATGTCCATCTCTTCAGCTCTCGGGGCTGAAGGTTCTGCCTTCTTCTTTTCTAGCTTGTTTCTGGCCCCATTTCTTACATGTTATCTACTCATAGGAGGGATGCATGAATGAAAAGTGATGAGGAGTGGGTGGCAGCCAAGGGCTGCGTTGGATCCAGGCATATAGGGTGCTGTAAAGAGGGGACAATCTGACCTGGAGCAGATGTCATACCTCTGTGAGCCATCATGGCAGCTCTAAATTAGAGAGCCAATTTTTCAACCCATATCACTGTGGGAGAGAGGGTACACAATACTTCACATTTAAAAATAAAATTTGTCTTTAAAAATATCTATTTCATTTTACTTTTTTTTTGAGACAGAGCCTCCTTCTTTTGCCCAGGCTGGAGTGCGGTGGTGTGATCACAGGTCACGGCAGCCTTCACCTTCCTGGCTCAAGCAATCATCCCGCCTCAGCTTCCTGAGTAGCTGGGACCACAGGCGTGCACCATCACATCCAGCTAATTTTTAAATTATTTGTAGAGATGGGTCTCGCTGTGTTGCTCAGGCTGATCTCAAACTCCTGAGCTCAAGTGATCCTCCTACATTAGCCTTCCAAAGTGCTGAAATTACAAGCATGAGCCACCATGCCTGACCCCAGACAGATGGGATAAAGGACGTTTTAAATTTATTTCAGGGCTAATAACAACAATTAAAAAGACACTAAAAACTATACCTTGTTCAGTAGTGAAAGGAAGTCGTTGTGACATTTGGTTTGGATGGGCACAAATCCAGTTCACTTTCTGGCACATCGATGACTAATTCTCCTTTTTAAAAACAAAGACAGCAGGGTCTATATCCCAAGACTTGGGTTCTCGCCTGAGCAGCTTGTTAGATGTTATTTAGACTCTTTGGACCTCAGGTTTTCTCATTTGTAAAATAAAAGATTTAGTTTAAATGAGGGGTCGGCAACCTTTTTCCTTAAAAGGAAAGTCGGTAAATATTTCAGGCCCTGTGGTTCATACAGTCCATGTCACAACTCAGCTCTGCTGTTGTGGTGTGAAAGCAGAGGTAGACAATAAGAAAACAAGTGGTATACGTGGATTGAAACATCACACCGTACACCATAAATATGCACAATTATTATATGTCAAATAAAAATAAAACTTCAAAAAACACATTTAAAACATTCAAAAATTCAGTCATTTAAATGACTGTCAAAAAGAATGAATCATTAGGCCAGACATGGCGCCTCACGCCTGTGATCCCAGCACTTTGTGAGGCTGAGGTAAGCAGATGGCTTGAGCTCAGGAGTTTGAGACCAGCCTGGCCAACATGGTAAAACACCATCTAAAACTACACAAATTAGACCCGCATGGTGTCGTGCATCTGTAATCCCAGCTACTCAGGAGGCTGAGGTGGGAGAACCACTTGAACCCTGGAGATGGAGGTTGCAGTGAGCTGAGATTTCACCACCGCCCTCCAGCCTTGGAAATAGTGAGACCTTGGCTCAAAAAAAAGAAAAAAAGCCATTTAAAAAATTCAAATGACTGACAAATGTGGAAAAAAAAAAAAAAAAAGAAAACAAATGAACATGGCTGTGTTCTGATACAATTTAATTCACAAAAGCTGGGGCTTTTGTGCGGGGCCAGATTTGGTGTGCAGGAGGTAGTTTGCTGTCCACTCTGGAGAGGGTCTAGGTCTCTCATTTTTCAATTGTTTTCCTCAGAGGTTTCTGGGGCTGCCTTAGGAAGAAAAAGGAGTAGGGAGCCCAATCACGTGGGATTGTGCAACTCTTACCTCTATTTCAATCAAAGCAGTTCTTTTTCATATTTTGGACTTCTAAGATTTTCTTAAAGGTTTTAAAGGTATTTCTTTTGAAAAGCATGTAAAGAAAACAAATTGAAAATTGTATGCTTCTAATCAGTGCCAGCCACTCATGCTTTTGACAGCCTGCTCCCCAGCCTCCTGCCTTACCCCACTTCACCCTGATGATATTGTGGCCCCCATGTTTCTTTGTCCGGTCCAGAATTCTCCGTGGATTAGACCCCTGTATTCCAGTTTCTTTCTAGACAACTCTCTGGATATTCCTTAGGTCCTTCATAATCAGTATGTCAGAAATATCTCGTTATTTTTAACTATAAAGCTACTCCTTTTCTCTTCTTTCATCTGAGTTAGTGGCTCCAGCTTCCCTCCAGTCACACAAACCAGAAACATGAGACTTAACTCTTTCCTCTCCACTGAGAACCAGTCCCTGGCTCTGACAGGTTTTATCTCGTGATCATATATTCTAATCTGTTCCCTCTTCTGCGTTAGTACCTTCCTCCTGATGTAGCCCTCCATCTCTCACCTGGGTGGTTCCCATATGAGAGAAAAGGAGAGAGAGAAACTCATGACAGGAATAAACTGTCTTTGCCACCTTCTCAGTCTGTAAGAATGATCTGTCTAACATGCAGCACTGAGCTGGAAACTCGCCTGCTTAACATCCTTCGTTAGTTTTTCAGTCTATGCAAGATAAAGCTCAGGTTTCTTAACCTGGAATTAACACAAAAGTTGTCCATGACCAGCTCCACTGCTTAGAACCATATGAAATAGCCATTTCTCTAGGTCAAATGGCTGACTGTAATAATGGTTTATGGTTAACCTAAAACTTCTCTGATGTCGCCTCCTACCATTCCCTAACTCATAATTTATGGGGTAGGGGGAGGTAAAATTCCTTTTCTGGAACTGAGATCGGCGCCTTCACTGACCTCATTAGTTTCTATACATCTTTCTCATCTTAGTTCTGGTGGACATTTCCTTCAGATCTGCAAACTGCTTCCTGGGAAAATGTTCCCTTTCTGTATTCCCAAAGTAACCACTGCAGAAGACAGCCACAGTACTTAGGCATTGCACTGAAATTGTCAAATGATCTGTTTGTGTCCCAGCCATCTGCCCAGACAGTCAGGAATTTGGAAGCATCTTTGCCTTCCCTCTGCCTGGCACAGTGGATTTAGTCTATTGAACTACACTTAATAGAATGGACCAAAACTATCAAGGTGTACCCCAATTCTTGGCAAATAACTAGTACTAATAAACTGATTTTGGATTTTACAGTTGTGTTTGAGTTTCAGAACTCTTTGGTGGATTTGAGACTGGCCAGTGTTTTTATGTGCTGATAAATGTGGTTTGAAGCATGAAGCATTAATTAAATGAACAGTTAGCTTTGAGAATTGAAGCATAAATTAAGCCAAAGGCTTGTACTATTAGCCATGAGATTTGTATCAGAATAAACAAATTGAGTAAAGGATTTCTGGAGTTGTACTCTGGGAGAAAAATATTTTTATAATATGAATAATGCAAACTTTCATTTTCAAGTTCTCTGAATGTGCAAAATTGCTCTTATTACATACAGATCTGCATAGATGAAGATGTGATATTTCAGCTCTCCTCCCCTACAAAAAACATACTGATAAGATTATAGGCAAATAGTAATTTTAGTTTAGGTAAAAAATAATTCTCAGTCATAATTATAGCAACCCAGCTGTGAAACTGTATATGGCGTGGGAGCAGACATACATATTGGGCTGTTGCGGGGAGGGCGAGGGTGGTGAGCAAACTTTTACTCATGCAAGGATGGAATGTTCCCGGCTTTATCTGCCTGGTGGAGAGGTAGACAACAAACAAGCCAGAAAGCGACGTCAGCTAATGGGGCACATAGTTGTGTGGGGCTCCTGGAGTAAAGAGCCCAAAGAGGGAGGCAGCAATTTATCAGCACATTCATCGTGGGGGCCGGGGCCTGCCATGCTGCATGCTGCAAACAGGTGACGGCTCTACATAGTCAAAGAACTGCAGTGAAACGACAAAAAATAGCAAGCTCATATGGGAGGTAAATATTGAGCACCTCTCCTAGATACTGTGCCAACTGGAAGACTCACACAAAGAAAGCCTCACTGTGGCATCCTCCTCTGTCCTTTAAATGCCACTCACAGCTGTTAAGCCATCTTGTTCGCCAATATGTGTTAGGAGCCTTGTCCTCAGTGCAGCACTAGGCATATGGTAATTAGGAAAGGTTTTTTAATAGTCAAAACTCTCTCACGGGGAGTGGGAAAATTGAAGACCAAGGAGGAGGACACCAAGCCCCTGCAGAAGCTACATGAGAATACCAAGGTTGCAACATATCCTGTGCTCAGAAGAGGCTTTATGTCCTGGATATTGAAGCGACGTGTGTGGAGGATGTGTACAGGATTTCATGGCTATCATAATCAGTGTAAAATCTAAATATAGTGAATACCAGGTTTTTCTCCCCTACTTCCTCCCGCTCCTTCCCTCTTGCTTCAGAGTTGTATGGCTCATCAGAGAAAGCAAGGTGACTTTTCTAAATGCAGTTGTGTGGAGGCTTATTTTATTGCCACACCTGGTGCCATGTCCATATGGAACCCACACGTATTCCCATTTTTCTTTTATCTTCACTTTGAGTACTTTAAGTGTCTGGGTTACTCTGCATTTTCCTTTTTGGCTCTCAGCCATCGTCCTCATAATGATCTCTAATGGCTTTCTCTGGGCCTTGACCAGAGATTCTTTTTTTGGCCCCCCTCCATGGTATTTCAAACCAGAGTTTTTTTCTAAGGTTTTTAAAAATATACTCTCTGCTTCTTGTAATGATGGTGATGATGGTGTGTGTTATTTAGCCATCATTTACCAACCGTTATTACATGCCACACACTGCTATGAGGAATTCAAATGTTATTTACTCTCATTCACTCATTATTTGATTTTTATTCTCTGTGTAACTCATTAAGTTAGGTATTACCATCTTCATTTTTAGATAAAGAACCCCATGGTGAGAGGGAAGCTTGATTAGTACTGTCAGTAATTAACAAAGCTAGAATTTAATCTGTGTTCTGTTTGACCTCAAAGCTCAGGCCTTCTATATGATAACTTTCGTTGTAAGTGGTTTCACCTTGTTCTCCATCATCACCTGTTTTTGTTCCTCTAAGATGGCTTCATTTACTTTTCTTTCAATATATCCTACATGTTTGACTGGTACTTTTGTGTGATTGTTTTCAAATTTGCCTTTCTGTTCTAACTCACATTCAGAGTCCACCACTACCTAGCATTCTCAAAAAATGTTTTGGAGTATTTTCCCCAAACCTTTATAAAAAGACAAACTGTCTGACCATTATTCCCAATCCCTTCCTAATCTAGCTCTTTTCTATAGCTCAGAGAGCCCTCATAATTTGTCCTATTCTCTAATCACAAACTCTTTCTGCTTAATTTTATCCTTTCTAATATAATGTGCTATAATAAAATTTGGCCGGGCGTGGTGGCTCACACCTGTAATCTCAGCATTTTGGGAGACCAAGGCGGGTGGATCACTTGAGATTGGGAGTTTGGGACCAGCCTGACCAACATGGAGAAACCCCATCTCTACTAAAGATACAAAAAATTAACCGGGCGTGGAGGCGCGTGCCTGTAGTCCCAGCTACTCGGGAGCCTGAGGCAGGAGAATTGCTTGAACTGGGGAGGCGGAAGTTTCAGTGAGCCAAGATCTTGCCATTGCACTCCAGCCTGGGCAACAAGAGCGACACTCCATCTCAATAATAGTAATAATAATAATAATAATAATAATAATGTGCTAGCAGAATTCAAATACAGGTACTATGTCTTTGAACGTTCTTGAACTGATCTCCCCTATGTCTTCCAAGGATATCCGTTTAATTATTGACAAATTTATTGAAAAGGTTTCAGATTGTTGCAACAGAAAATATCAAGATAAAGTTAATATTCCTTCTGGCATCCAAAATAGAATTTTGCAATGATGGTTTTGAAAGTTGGGCATTTTGAAAGAATACAATTTTAATGCTCCTTTATCTTCTCTTTCAGCATATGAAGAGCAAGCCCTGGTGTACTGGTTCATAAAGATTTCTTTAAGAAAATTCCTGATCTAATAGAAGGAAGAAGGAAGAATGGACTATGGAAGAAGGAAGACTTCAGATAGTGATGGGGGAAGAATCGCCAGAGTAAGCCTAGCTGCTTAAGTGTTCTAGGTAAGGCTGGAAGGCTCCAAGAGAAGCCAGACATACGACCATCTTCAACAAGATTCAGAGAGGCAACATAGAGGCACCAGCAGGAGTGAGCTAAAATGGTAATACCTCAGTTTACATAAAGCAATGCTGGAGTACAGGTTTGCCCAGATGCTAATTTAGGAAAGCTCTGTGGCTCTTAGAGCATCTTGGTCGGTAGAGTCTGGGGCTGGGGAGAAGAGGTGTCTGACAATGAAGAGCAAGATCAAAGTCCATGTGGACAGATATAGTGGAACTCTCTCATAAAAGTAGGATAGGATTCATTGCAACTCAGTATTCACCCATCCAAGGGGCCACTGAGACCAGCCACTCTGCAGCAGAGCCTGGCAAGAGGTAGAAGACACTGCATGGATCCACATCTTCCACCATTCCACCAACCGTGGGATTACATGAGCCAGAATTATTTCCCATATAGAGATGGCCATCCTGAAAGAATCGAGGAGTAGAAATACATTCGAGAGACTAAGAAATTCCAAGTATGAAAACAACTCAGGCTACTTATAGAAAAGAGAACCACAGAAAATATTCACAAAAAAGAAGAAAATACTCATAATCTTTTACATCTTGCAATAGATCCTGTCAGATCCTTTCAACATCATTCCCTCATCTCTCCCTCTCACTTGCTCTCTCTCATGCAGGCACTTATTTTCTGTGGCTCGGCCTCTTACCACTCATTTGACCTCAAGTATATTCATCATTTGTACAATGAAGGTAATAGTAATACTGTCATGTGCTGCCGAAGGACATTTTGATCAATGACAGACTGCATATACAATGGTGGTCCCATAAATTATAATGGAGCTGGAAAATTCCCGTTGCCTAGTGACATCGTAGCCATGGTAAGGTGATAGCATAATGTGTTACTCATGTGTTTGTGATGCTGGGTGTAAACAAAACTGCACAAACTCTTTCACAGTACATATAATTATGTACAGAATATAATACTTGATATTGATAATAAATGACTGTGACTGTGTTACTTATTTATGTATTTACTATAGTTTTTAACATTATTTTAGAGTATACTTAATTCTTCTAGTTACTAAAATAAAAAGTAACCATAAAACAGCCCCAGGCAGGTCATTCAGGAGATATCCAAAAGAAAGCACTGTTATCATAGGAGATGACAGCTCTGTGCATATTATTGCTCCCGAAGATCTTCCAGTGGAACAGAATGTAGAGATGGAAGACAGTGATGTTGATGATCCTGACCCTGTGTAGACGTAGGCTGACACGTTTGTTTATGTCTTAGTTAACAAAGCAAAGTTTAAAAAGTATAAAAATAAAAATAGAAAAATGCTTATAGAATATACAAAGAAATAATATTTTTGTACAGCTGTACAATGTGTTTCTGTTTTAAGCTAAGTGTTATTATAAAGGAGTCAAAAAGTTTAAAAAATTATAATGTTTATAAAGTAAAAAGTTCAAGTAAGCTAAGGTTAATTTAACGTTGAATACAATTTAAAAAATAAAACTACTGTATTCTAAGGGCACAGTGTACACAAAGTCTGCAGTAGCTTATAGTAATGTCCTAGGCCTTTATATTCACTCACCACTCACTCAATGACTCTCTGATTCAGAGCAACTTCCAGTCTTGTAAGCTCCATTCATGTTAAGTGCCTTATACAGGAGTAGTTTTTTTAAAATCCTTTATACCATATTTTTACTGTAATTTTTAATGTTTAGATCATGAATACTTAACATTGCGTTACAATTGCCCACTGTATTCAATATAATAACATGCCTTTCAGGTGTATAGCCTAGTAGCAACAGGCTATACCATATGGTAGTAGGCTATACCTCTGGGTTTGTGTAAGTGCACTCTGTTTGCACAACAAATAAATCACCTAATGATGCATTTCTCAGAATGTATTCCCATCGTTAAGCAATGCATACTGTACCTACCTCACAGAACTATTTCAGAATTAAATAAGGTGCATATAAAATTTTTAGCAGTACAGTTGTCCCTTGATGGCCATGAGAGATTGGTCCCAGGACCCCTCTGCAGATATCAAAATCCAAGGATGCCCAAATCCCTGATATAAGATAGCATAGTATTTACATACATATACCTTGCACATATACACTAAATCATCTCTATGTTACTTTATAGTACCTAATACAATGTAAATGCTATGTAAACAGTTGTTATACTCTATCATATCAAGAATAATGGCAGGAGAAAATCTGAACATGTTCAGTACAGATCATTCGTATTTATTCCAAAATATTTTTGAACTGTAGTTGGTTGGATACACATATGTGGAACCCATGGGTATGGAGGTCCAATTGTGTATCTAGCACATAGTAAATATTCAACACATTGTAACTCTTTAGTTTTAAAAAGTGGGGTATAACACATATTTTTAAGGTAAATATGTGATCATCTTTTTACGTCACTAGATGCATTTTTCTATAACATTAAAGAGTTGAATAGTACTTGAGCATGTGACTGTGTCATAATTGAACCAAACTCTGTTGCTGGGCACTTGGGTTTTTCAAATTTGTACTGTTACAAATAGTTATGATACAAATATTTTTATAAATACATATTTGGAAGAAATCCTTGAGTGCTTCTTATATTGAATGCCCAGAAGTGCAATTTCTTGATCACAGGACAGGTTCATTTAAAAACTTGAATAAATATTTTCAGATTGCTCTCCAGTAAGGCTGAACTCAAGATTGAGATACCTTTTAATAAAGTCAACAAAGCATGTCTGACCTCATATCCTTCATCATCCTTGACAATGTAATAATGATTCACCACAAGATTAAGTTCTTCTGTGAATCAAAGAAACCACCTAGAATAAGAGGTCTGACACGTGGCGTTTTCAGGCAGTGAAACCTGAGAGAAGCAGAGAAGGAGGTTCTCAGTTTACCTGCCTGTCTTTTTGACTGCTTGTTTGTCAACTCTCATGATTTTCTTACTGAGGCAACCTGCCTTTTCTTTGAAAATGTAATTTGTAAAGGCTCTTGAGAGAGACCCGCATTTTAATTGGCTGGACTTCTACATCATGTTACGTCTCTAACTGAAAATGACGTTAAAAAACAAAAACCTATTACCCTGAAAACCCCTCCGGTCTTGAGATTAGTTCTCACCCCCGCATGGCTTATCATGACTATGACCTTCCTTAGGGATTACTCACAGGAGCAAGAGCAGACTGCTTTGAGCGTGGAAAGATTGAAAGCCACTAGTCTACAGAACTTAATTTAGAAACAACCTGCAAAAGATAGTTAGCAACTAATGAAGGTTAACTGAGCTCTCCCTGGGGATGGTTCTCCTGGCTTAGCTGTAACTGTGCAGAGCCTTTTTATTTTTTGCATCTGTTATACCCAGGAGGCCAGAGAGGGAAAGGGGAACAACAGGAGTCAAATAGAGTCAGCTCTTCCACCATATCCCTGCTGCCCTATTAGGAAGGAAGTGAAGTCCAGTCTTAGAAACTAACATACACTTTTTCAGACAGACATGTATGGTCATCCTTTCTCAGTTACCACATCATGCTACAGTAATTACCAGATTCAGTTGTTTTAGGTGTCTCATATCAAGCCTACATGCAGAACATGTGAGCTATGAAATAATGATGGTCATTTAGTCAGATATTTTAAAGAAATTCTTAGATTTCTTTTGTGGTGTTAGGAGTGGCTTGAAAGTATTAATAGTCTTCGGTGAATTAATTCACCAAATTCTTGATAAACATCTCTGTGAGCAAAGTGCACTTAGGCAACACAAGTATGTTTCTCTCAAAAGAGTTCAGAGTCTGGAATAAGAGATAAAACGTAAATAAATAACTAGAATACAAGTTAGAGAATGATAGTTGCCACAAGAGGCACATAGAGTAAGTGTTATAGGATTTTAAAAGAGAGACAGATGCTATCCAGCAGGGCAAAGTCAAGGAGAGTATGTTAAAGGAAGAGGCACTCCAAATAGGTATGGACCTACTGAGATAAAAGCAAAGTCCTGCTGGTGGGAGAGTTCTTAAAATTGTGAGCTCTTCTTTTTGATTAACATATGGGACGTGTGAGGGGTTTGGGGGATAGTGGGAAAATGCAGTTAGGAAGGTATAGAAGCCAAAATGTGAATATACAGAATGTCAGCATTGTCAGGATCTTCAATCTGATATAGCTTATTTCAGATTCTTTATTTGATGTCTGAGGAAAATTAGGCTCAGAGAGGTGAAGTGACCTGCCTGAGGTCACACAGCTAGTAAAGAAGCAGAATAAAAATAATCAGTGGAATGAAGGCTTTTTGAATGTCTCAAATTATAGTTAAATTTAACATAAGATAAAACTGAAAAAATCTTTGTGATATACAAATTGTGACTAAATTCACTATTATGTGAAGCAAGAATAGAAAATATTTATGAAACATTTTCAATACATGTCCATCAATGTGCTAAGTGTTTAAAAACAATACTCTCACTTACTCTTCCCATTAACTCATGGAGTAGTTAGCGTTATTATTTCCATTTCACTCATGAAGACACTGAAGCTGGAATGAGTTAAATAAATGGTTCAAAGTCACACAGCTAATGAGTGGCAAAGCCTGAATTTTAATTCATTCCCTGACCACAAGCTGTTCAGTGTTAAGCTCTTCTGCCTCCCACAACATTCCATATATTATGAAAAGTTTATCACTATGTCCAGGTGATTTTTTAATACCTTGAAATCTAAGTATCTATAATAGAATTCATTCTTAATTAAAGTCAGTCATTGGTTAGCCCTTGATGTCAATAATTGAGTTCAATTCCTTCATCAATTTATTTAGTAAATGTTTATGCAAAAAACAGACAAAAATCTGTCTTCATGGAATTTACATTTGAGGTGGGTAGTTTCAAAACTATGGATAAATGATACTGTGTTTGCACTGATAACAAAATACCTGAGACTGGATAATCTGTAAAGAGGAGAAATTAATTTTCTCGCAGGTCTGGGAGCTGGGAAGTCCCAGAACAAGGCATTGGTATATTCAGTGTTTGGTGAGGGCTCATCTCTGCTTGTAAGATGACACCTCCTTGTGTTGTCCTCACATGGTGGAAGGGGACAAAAAGGGATGAATGCTGTGTCCTCACACAGAGGAAAAAATGACAGGTCCAGGCAGATTTCTGAAGCTTCTTTTATGAGGGCATTAATCCCATCCACGATGGAGGAGCCCTCATAACTTAATCACTTCCTCAAAGGCCGCATCTCTTAATACTACCACAAGGAGGACTAAGTTTCAACATGAATTTTGGAGGAACACAAACATTTAGACCATACCAGACACTAAAAATAAGCTTGTTGATAAGGTCTTTGAAAACATTTTTGGAGTATAATTTACTGTTTGTATAACACATATACAGAAAAAAGTGCATAAATTATCAGTGTGTATTTTGATAAATCTTCACAGTGCAAATGACTCCATGAACCTAGCCCTTGGGTTAGGAAATAAACCCTCTCCAAGACTCCAAAAGTCTCATTTCACCCCCTTCCAGGAATAGCCATTCCCCAAAAGTAACTGCTCTCTTGACTTCTCAAATCTCAGATTCGTTTTGCTTGTTTTCAACTTTATGAAAACAGAATCATAGGATGTGAATTTTCTATGGTTTGAATGTGTCCCCAAAAGTTCATGTGTTTAGAACTTAATTTCCATTGTAACAGTACTAAGAGATTGGGCCTTTAAGAGGTGATTAGTTCATGAGGGCTTCCCGTGATGCACGAATTAACGCCATTATTTTGGAAGTGGGTCAGTGGGTCAGTTATCAAGGGAAAGGGCTTCTAATAAAAGGATAAGTTCAGCTTCCATTTCCTTTCTGTCTTTTGCACTCACTTGCCATGTGATGCTTCCACCATGGGGTAACCCTCACCAGATGCTGGTGCTATGTTCTCAGACTTCCCAGCTTCAAAAATGGTGAGCCAAATAAAGTGTTCTTCATAATTAACCCAGTACTCTGTTATGGCAGCAGAAAACAGACTAAGGCAGAACTCCTGGGTGTATGGTTTCTTCCACTTAAATTATGTTCACTATTTTTTCTTGCTGTATAATAGACCAGTACATGAAATTCACAATTTATTTATCCATTCTACTACTGAAGGACATTTTGAGAAGCTTCTAGGTTTTGGGGCATATGTACACATATCTCTTTGGAATATACCCAGGAGTGAAGTAGCTGGGTCCGAGGACATTTTTGTGAGGCAGAGGTTCACCTTTAGTAGATATTGGCAGTTTTTCAAGGTGATTGTGTTAATTTACACTTCCACCAGTAGTTCTCAATAATTTTGCTGATACTTGGTACTGTCTGTTACACTTAAGCCATATGATAAGCATGTAGTGCATTTCATTGTGGTTTTAACTTGCATTTCCCTGATGATTGATGAAACTGCATATCTTTTCATGTTTATTAAACATTTTCATGTGGTCTGAAATGAGGTGCCAGTTTAACTATTTGCTCAATTAAAAAAATAGATATTTTTAAGTTACACTACAGAATTACAAGTCACTTTAAAACCTTGTTTCATTAGCGACAAGGATTTTTTTGTTAACTTATCCGGGACACACATTCTCAACAAAAATATAAAAAGAAGGCTAGAGAACACAATCAAGTTGGTCCCAAGCAAAGTTCTTTATTAAACACAATTTGCCTTTGATATTCTTTTTTCTTATTTATTGGATTTTCTCCCTTCCGACTTCTCTGTGCTGTCACAGCCTCATCAACAACTCTTCTCACTTATACTCCTCTTATACTCCCTGGGAATGGGAGGGTGAGGCAGGAGTTGAATTTAAAAGTACCCCAGCTAGTACATTGTTTATATAAGCACATTTATCAGGTTCTAATGTGCAAAGGCTTAGAGCCAAATTTGAGAGCAAGGACAAATTAGAGTTTAACTAAATTGGAAATGAGAAAAATCTGGTTTGGAGCGGGAAAGGACTTAAGCCTAAATGAAGATAAGGAGGAGAAACAGGAAGGGAGAGGGACAATGAAGAATCCAGCAGCATGAGGTGACTCATGCCTGTAATCCCAGCACTTTGAGAGGCGAAGGCAGAAGAATCACTTGAGCTCAGGAGTTCTAGATCAGCCAGAGCAACATAGTGAGAACCCATTTCTACAAAATTAGCCAGATGTGGTGGCACATGCCCGTAGTCTCAACTACTCAGGAAGCAGAGGTGGGAGAATCACTGAGCCTAGAACGTTGAGGCTTCAGTGAGCCATGATTGTGCCACTGTACCCCAGCCTGAGTGACAGAGAGAGACCCCATCTTAAAAAAGAAGAAAAAGAAGAAGAAGGAAGAAGAGGGAAGAAGGAAGAAGAAGGACAAGAAGAAGAGCAACAACAAGGATTCTAATGGAGGGGTCTAAATGATTTTTAAATTTTACTTTTAATTTTGTATTTCTAAAAAAATACATGTACATTTTCATAAATCAAAACAATATTGAGAAATGTAGCATAATGTCTTAGGGCAAATTTTGTCCCTATCCACCTCATTCCACCCCCTCCCCAACATAGATAATTTCTCTTTTAGTTTTAATGGTATCTTTCCAGTGTTTCTTTATGCAAACACAAATAAAAATGAATTCATATTATTTTTTCACCTTCAAAAAGTATTTTAACAGTGATGTCTAATATTCAGTTTAAGTTATTTGAGCTGTAAAGAAAATCCTCAAAATCTAGTAAAATCTGCTTTACATAACAATCCTATATGAAACGTGTATGTGTGTGGTTGTGTGGGTGTCAAAGAAAGGGACTGAGTTCTACATCTGGGCTGACATTATGTGGAGTATGTGGAATAGTAGCATGTGTGGGATAAAGAGATTATCCATACACTGAATTAATTCAGTAAAAGCAAAAAAAGCTAGAGGTGAGTGTGGGAACATAAACCCACCAGGAACTGATAAAAATCTTGGGAAGAGTGTTAGGTTTTTTACAAAATGTGTATCTGTGGTTGGATCTAATCTTATTTAGTCCCCAAGGGAACAGTGTGGCCTCAGTTGACATCTGAATTATACATTATTGCCTTCAACTATCAAAATAATTCCTAATTATTAACTGATTGATATGGCTTGGCTGTATCACCACCCAAACCTCATCTTGAATTGGAGCTTCCATAATTCTCATGTGTTGTGGGAGGGACCAAGTAGGAGACAAGTGAATCATGGGAGTGAATCAAGTGAATCATGGAACTGTGAGTCCACTGAAGCTCTTGCTTTGTAAATTACCCAGTCTCTATAAATTGATCAAGACAGTTGCAGGTGGGCAAAATATAAATAAATAAATAAATAAAAATTACCATGTCTTTATCAGCAGTGTGAAAATTGGCTAATATACTGATATGTTGGGAGTTGGTGATAAAACATCATTGTTGTCAAGCTGAGAAGCTTAGATATTTTCTAAAGGCAAATGGAAAGTCACTGAAGGTTCTTGAACATAGGAATGACATAAACAGAACTGTATTTCTAGAAGTTTAATGTGGCAGCAGAAAAATGAACAATTCCTGGATTTGGGAATATCCATTTAAAAACATATTAGTTATCTATTGCTGCATAACACATTACTTAAAATTTAGAAGTTTAAAACAACAAACATTCATGATCTCACAGTTTCTGTAGGTCAGAAATCTGGGGGTAGTTATTGGCAGAATTCAGCTCTTCAAGGGCTATTGGACTGGCAGCCTGAGTTCCTCAATGACCGTTCACCAGAGCCTGCCTCACTTCCTCCCTGTGGGCCTTTCCATAGGGCATCTCATAACACGGCAGCTGGCTTCCATCAGACAAGCGAGAGAGCAAGAGAGGGGTAGCAAGATGGAAACCAGAGCCTTTTTGTTACCTAATCTTGGAAGTAATATACCATCACATGTGCCATATTTGAAGCAAGTTGCCAAGCCTGGTCCACACTTATGGAGAGCTGATTCCACAAGGTGTAACTATGGGGATCACTGGAGGTCATTTTGTTGGTTCTTTTAACCTAGCAAGGTGGAGATAGTGAGGAATTGCAGTAGGTGGTTCCTGTTGGCAAAGAGCTAGGGGAATGGCATGAAAATGAGGACAGAATTAGAATTGCCAGGACTTGCAAACAGATTGGATGGGGAGGATGACTGGAAGAAAGGAGTCAAGTCTGGCGGATTGGGATGATTGCCGAAGGAGTCACAGAAGGAGGAAACACATGAAGAGAAGCAGATTTGGGAGAAATGTCAAGTAATGAGAATAGGTTTTAGCAGACTTAGCACTAAAGAATCAGGAGAGAAGGGAATGAGAGTTCTTTTGGTTCCATTAACTTGTGGCAGCTGGTATAAAATCAAGAGCAAGCAGTCTGGAGTCAGACCTGGGTTCAAAGAGCGACTCCTCCATCCCTTACAAGTCCTGCCCCTCTCGACAAACTATACTGAGGCTCAGTTACTCTTACGTTAATGTGGAAGCCAATTCCTTCCTCTCTTAGTTGTTTTCAGGACTACCTGAGATAACCTACTTAAAATTCCTACTACAGAGTAGATGCTCAATAGATGGAACTATCTGATAGGGTTCTCCTGCATATTTTCAAAAGCAAATATGAAGATACCCTTTCTTACTGTCTCCTTACAACCACTGAATAGTCCCACTTGAATCATATTACTATGATTATTTCAACAGCTGCCATAAAATTTACTTCTGTCTATTTGTACAGCTCAAAATCATCATATGTGTACAATATGTTAATGTATTGTGTTATTGAAATATCCCTCCAAATGAGATATCTAAACATTTAGACTTGGAAGCCACTAGCTTACACTTCATTAGTGTATTGCTTTCCCTCTCTCTGCCTCTCTCTCTCTGAGTTCTACTCCAATCTTTAGCTTGAATTTTATTTTTAATAGTCTCTCCTGCCATCCTTGTTTTCCCTGTCATAACTTTATTTTATGAGCCATGTAAACTTTTTGGGCTCTAGCTTCCTCATTCATAAAAATGGGGAGAGTATTACCTGTCTTATATTCTTATAGAGATAATAGCTGAGAATTATAGGGGTCGAAGTTGCCATCCTTGTTTTCTCTGTAGCAACTTAGAGGTCAGGGCCTTGTCATTATGTCTACCTAAGTGCCCAGTGCAGAGTGTGCACTGTGAGAAGTTGTTACTGTGGATGGACTGGTACAATGGTAGGTGGGTGGATAAATGGGACCTCATCAGTGGCCATCAGGTACACCACCCTCCAAGGGCTGACAGGCAAGAATCTTGTAACATGTATGACCGTCATCTTTGCCACCATTTGGTCAGCATTTCTAATATTGCATCTAACTTTCTTCCATGTTAACATTTTCAAGTAATTCTTCCATGTTTAAGAGGTTCAGGAAGGCCAGAGACTAACAATAAAGTATGTGAAAGATTATTTGAGATAAAAATGGATGTTGAAATCATTTTTCTTCTTTGTTGTACCATGAATCTATAGCATTGCAAAAATCCACAAGGCAATATGTGTAATGTTAGACTTACACATGTAAATTTCACTAAACATTTTTTCAGGCACCATGGGTATTCCTTTGCAGTTAATAATTGCTAACATTAGCTGAGTACTCAAACTGTGCCAAGTACTGTATTTTATACTTATTAACTTGTTTAATCTTTGCTGTAAACCATTCAGGTGGGTATCATGACCCCCTTTTACAGCTGAAAAAACTGAGGCATAAATCGCTGGCCTTCTTGGAGATCGTGAGAAGTGACAGAGGTGGATTTTGATAGACAGGCAGCCTGGCTGCAGAGCCCATACTTCTAACCACCGCTATGCTAAATTTTAAGTTCCAAATAAGTGTTTTCAAAGTGTGATCTGCCAACCTTTTGGCCTCAGAATCACCTGCAAGTCTTATGAAAATAGCTATATCTGAGCTCCACCCCTGACCTACTGAATCAGAGAGTCTGTAGGTGGTCCCTAGAAATCAGAATTTTAGCAAGAATTTCGGTATTATTCTAAAACATACTAAAGTTTAAGAACCACTGCACGAAATAGTGCACAATCTCAAATTGGCCAAGAGTCAAGAATCATGAGATATCAGGTCCTGCCTGTTTTCTCCCATTGCAAGGACCATTGATGAGCCCCTCTTGAAAGTTGAGCCCATGGAGAACTCTGATTTAATTGAAGTAATGACATCCAGTGTAACTATCTCAGGTCTTCTCTAACCTTAGCTTCTAGGGTTCATAAGTATGTTTCTGCATGTTCCTGAGACACTAATTCCTAACATCATTAATTCCCTTTATTTATCTTGTGTGGTCTTGGGCAGCTTCTAAAGACATGTTCTCCTGTCAAGAAGCTCAGGGCTGTGCATGAAAAAATGTCTATCCAGAGTTTGCACATTTACCTTTGAAACTATCTGCCCTACAGCTCTCCACATCTACATTATTCTCTTGACACTCTTGTTTGGGATGCAGCCACTGGCTCATTTTTTCTGATCATATATCATCCTGTATCACAGGGTCCCTCTCTGGTACACTCCCATTCCTCTCTGCCCCAGCAATCTCATACAGGTGACCATTTCTGAACTAAACAATCAGAACAGACATCCCATCTTAGATATTGACTGAGCCAGCCCAACTCCCACCTGGCAGTTCCTGTCTGGTAAATGCCCAGGAATCCCTGTGCCTGTAGGGCTGGGCTTGCCTTTCTTTCCCTTCAGCTTGCTCTCCCTTCCAGGTTTGTGGTCCTGCCCCTAAACCCCATCTGCATGCAATTCTGCCACTGGATTTGCACTCCATTTTCACTTCTTGATTTCCTCAATGTGCATGTTTAGCTCCAGACGCATGTGTTTTTTAGTTGCTATGGGAGGACTGTTTCTTTCTTGATTCAGTTATTCTTGCTCCATGTGTTATTTCTTGGTTTGGAACACACTCAGTCTCCTCATCTTTCACTTGGTAACTCCTTCTTAAACTTTGGCTCCAATGTCTCTTCCTTCTTTGGCCCCTCAATATTTGGCCAAATGTTCCTCCTGTGACATCTAAACTATTATGTAGTTCTGCAATCACCGAGCTCGCTACATGACAGTGTAGTGAGCTCTTTTTTATTTCTACATAGTCCCTCCTAGGTTTTAAGCTTCCTAGTAACAGGGTGTCCATCTTCCCCTTAGATTCTTCATGGCCAGTGCACAGCTATTGTTCAATAAATATGTACTACATAAGTGAACAGTGAATAATGTTTTTCCAAATGCTGGCTAAGGCCAATCTGAATAAAAATACCTCTTGCTCTGTCTTGAACCAATGCTATGTTCTGATGCTGATTCATACCCTTACAACACTTTGCTTGGCTCTCTACATTCCAGCAGTGGCATTTGTTGCTATACCTTTCAGATATGGCATCTGATCAGTGGGACTTCCCCAAAGGAGAATCAACTGGTTTCCTTGCCATAGGGTGGGTCCATACCTGCTCCTTTAAAATATACTTTTTCTATTCTGCTTTATACCCTGTAGACAGGATGTAGACAGCCTCAAAGATGGCTCCCAGTGGTTTACACTTCCTGGTATTCTTGCCTGTGTGTACATTCAGTTATATCCTGTAATCAACAGGAAGCTGCAGAAATGATGGAATATGACTCTCAGGGTTAGGTCATAAAATATGTTGGCTTACAGTGTGCTCCCTCTTGGATTTCTGTCTTTGGAGACAGCAAGCTGCCATGCCATGAAGATTCCCAAGCCACCCTTGGAAGGAACTGTGGCTTCTTGCCAAGAGCCAGCTTCAATTTGTGAACATGTGAATGAGACAATCTGGAAGCAGATCTTTTAGCATTGCTCATACTTTTAGATGACTGTGAGGGAATGTGTTCTTTTTCTGGGTTCATGAGGGGGCGCAGTTTTAAGGGCAAGAATTTCCCAGCGCCATGCCCACCTTCCATCTCTCTCCATCCAGGAGATTTAAAGGTTTATGTTTGAATTCTGTGGGCACGGGAAGAAACTAAAAGTTAATCACCCCAGTGGAAGTTTAAAGGAACTCATTTCATTGGCCAGAGGAACTTGGGGAGGTGGGAATTTCTCCCAGGACAAATCCCCCTGCTCCTTCACCCACACTGGATTTCCATCTCTCTGGGATCCCCTCCCACATGGTGGGAGCTCCCTTTCCCCTCTGGGATTTCCCCTTTGGAATCCCCTTCCACATTCTTTGTGGAAGTCTTTCTCTTCTTCTCCTTTTCCTTCTTTTTTCTCTACCTAAATAAAATCACCTTTCTGCAACACTTCTTGGGTCCAATACTTACTTTTATGAGCATACGGCGCACCTGCAGTGGTCCCATCGCTTATTCTTTAAGAGATTGGAGGCCACGAACACAGAGTCCTCTTAGGGGAGCTGTGCCTCACCAGGACCCAAGAAAAAACTCGGTTACACCTGCAGCCCTGGCAGGCATCTTGACTGCAACTTTGTAAGAGATCTTCAGCCAGAACCAAGCAGCCAAGGGACTCATGAATTCCTGATCAATAGAAATTGTGAGACAATAAATATTTATTGTTTTTATAAGTTGCTAGGTTTGGAAATTTGTTTCACAACAATATATAACTAATTAAATGTCCTATCAATCCTCATTTCATCATTGAGACCACTCAGCCAACCATGAAGGCAGTCTTAACAGGCTGGCAGATATTCACTAAGACACATGAAAACCTGACCAAGAACTTTACACACACATCCACCCCAAAAGGTGTCCCCCTCACTCCCCATAGTTCCTATCTGAAACAAATTGTTGGCCCATTTAAACATAATGCATAGAACAATGTAAAATTTGGCTCCAAAGAAACAAAATAAAACATAACATGTGTGGCTTCAAATGCAATACTAATTCTACATCTCCAGAAAATCCACTAGTCAACCTGGAAAAAGAGAGTTGTAAGAGGACCTAACATTGGTACAATAATAAAGGGGTATCCATATCAGGATAGATATTAGAATTTTTTAACCTAGAAGATAAAGATTGAAAGGAAATAGAATTTAACTGCTTAATATTCTATAGGATTTGGACAAGTTAAAGAGAAATTTTTCCTCTGATGTCAGTGTGAATGCTTACAACTCTAAGAATATGGTCTTTGTGGATGTCTTGTCCAAATTTGGATTATTTTAAAAAATGATCAACACCATGAAATAAACATAATTTTACAAAATCATATAGAAATGGCAAGCTGGAAATAGAAACAAATGCATAGGTTATAAAAATTATAGGCTTCAAGGAAGATGACATAAGAAGGTCATCCCATCCTCTTATTGGTTAGTCCTTAGTCTTAATGTCTCAGACTGATACCTGCTGGTACCATTCTCATAGTCTTGCAATATCTTCATCCAAATCATCCTTCTTACCAGTGCTCTCTCTTTTGCTCTTCCCCCTTCCCAAATCATTTTCCACAAGGCAGCTGGCATGTCTACTTAAAACCATGAACCAAGTGAGAGCTCCTTTGCTTAGGTCTTCAGTCCCTTCTCATTGCCCTTCCTCTGAAACAGATGTCTTCCTATGATTTGTCAGATCCTGCAGTCCTGGATCTAACTTCATCACCCTGCCTCCTTCCTCTTCCAGCCATCTTGACCAGCTGCTTCCTATCTCTGGCTTTGGCAGTGGGAGTGTCTCCTGTGGCTCGTTCTCCTCCTTCAGGTTGCAGTTTCACTCCCACCTTCCAGAAAGGCCTTCACAGAGGACCCCATTGAAAGCATGCTACACAAGTTGTGTTATTTGATTACATGGTTGATTTCCCTTGCACCATTTATCATTATCTGAAATTACATATTTTTTCTTACTTGCTTATTATCCATTTATAACACCAGTCTGTGGTTCCTAGAGGCTCGCAAGGGTGGGGGGAGGAGGATAGAGAAAAGTGGGCTAATGGATACACAGTTATAGCTAGATTGGACGAATAAGTTCTAGGGTTCTAACAGCACTGTAGAATTACTATAGTTAATAATAATTCATTGTATATTTTCAAATAGCTAGAAGAGAGGATTTTGAATGTTACCAACATAAAGAAACAATAAATGTTTGAGGGAGGGGATAGCTAATTACTCTGACTCCATCACTACACATTGCACACATGTATCAAAATATTATCCTGACTCCATAAATATATACAGTTATTACATGTCAATTATAATAACAAAATCTGTAAACTTCAAATGTCATATTCACCCTTTTGCTCCCCAAACCTAGCACAGTCCTTGACATTTATAATAATTATTATTACTACTTTTATAATATTTGATACATTATCATTAAAGCAATGAATAAGACAAAATAGACAACTAAACTGCCAGATATTTCCCGGCAGATTCCCATAACCAACACCATTTACTTCCTTTTCCATTACTCTTTTCCTTCCTCTCCTGGCCCTCACGAACCCCTTCTCTCTCTGTCTCAGTTTCTCTATGTCTTGGAATACCTAAAGCTTTAGTTTTACACTTCACTGCTCACAGGGAATTCTATTGTGCTCTCAGCTCCTGGTGGAAAGACTGTATGACTTTATTAATAACTGCTGCTTCTCCAAGGGCCTTAGTTTCCCTTTCAGAAAAATGAACGTGCATTTTCTATTTAGTGAAGCCTTTTGACTGACATACTTAGTTCAATGGTGTTTTTCTGTTGTGGAGTATTATTAGTCTGTGACAGAAAGTACTGGCGGAGTGAAGGAAAGTGCCGTGGTTCGCAGCACTATTAATAGCAGTTTGGGGAACTGAGACCTACAGGAGTAAGACTTTAGTTCAGCCTGAGAACCTGACATCTGTGCTGGCGAGGAACACGAGCTTTCTGGTAGCATTGCCTGCAAACGTTTACTGAGTATTTTTCTTTTCACTTGACCAAAGGGCAAGTTAATATGACCTGAATTAAAATAGAATAAAATAAGTGATAATCTTTTATTTGTTAAATTGCTTGTGTGTTAGATTTTTCATAAAATTTCATTTTATTACTGCATTCATGAAATTTATCACATGCTTTTTTATACAGATAAAAAATTCTTTTGATTTTCATTTTTATTCATATTTTCCCACATACACATGTTGCTGGGATAATAATGTTTTGCATAATGATGAAATACTAGAATAAAAGTCAAGGTCTGAGAGAATGCCAATTGTGGCAGCTTTAAAACTGGGAACCAAGAGATAAATATAAAGATAAGATTTTAAAAAATAAACAAAAGCTTATTTTCCACAGGGTTAGAAAGAAGTATGCCCTAGGTTTATTTAGCGGACTTTATTTACAACAGGGCTTCTTAATCAATTATCAATAATCAAAACTGAGTGCATATACACAATTACATATCCACAATGCTGACGTCTAGTGATCTGAAAAGCAAAAGTTTTTTTTGCTTTTGCGACAAACTCATCTGGCAACAAAATCTGACTTGAACCAGTGCAAGGCTGTTAATAATCTTTATCCAACTGAAGGTGAATAGCCATCATTTTACAGAAGAAATATTCATGTGCTTAATTTGGGCTTGTTGCCCCAGCACCCATTGGAAATATTATTTGAAAAGAGTTTTTGCAATGTATTACCTTTGAAAGAATATGAAAAGCATGAATTCAGTAGCATGTGACATGCAATCCCAAGGTTTTCAAATAGGGGATTGAGGACCTATGTCACAAAATCATAAATAAATATTTGATTTGGAAAGTATCTAAAATATAATATATTCCAACCTCTTCATTTTATGAATGAGGACTCAGTCCAGAAAAGTGCAGTGACCTGCCAAAGGTCTTACTACTCGGTCAGTAGCAGAGATAGAAATAGACTTCAGTCCTCAGGTGCTCAAGTCCCAGGCTCCTTCTACTCAGAGCCCTTTAATGAGATCTTCCTCAGTGGCTGGGATTTCTGAACAAGTGAAGTTGACATGACTGTGCCCTTCATCAAGGCTTACTGTTTTGGTGTGGAAGTACATGCAAAATTGGACACAGATCTACTTTAGAAGAAACAATGTCCCTCTCTTCTCTTCCCAAATCTATTCCTATAACATTATTTCACTAATCAGCACAGCTTAAAAGCTATAAATGCTTAAAAGGCAAAGTCCTTCATCTTACCCTTCGGTTTAACTTCATTGCTTAACAAGTTTCTATTAAAAACACTTCATTATTTCTCCAGGAATTTACAGCCATCTCCTATGTGGCCGTTATAGTGGAAAGACTAAATCAGCGATTTTCAAGTATCAAAGGGCAAGTTTGCCCTTAAGGGAATATTTGGCAATGACTAGAGACATATTTGGTTGTCACAACTTGATATGTTCTACTGCCATTTAGTGGGTAGAGGCCAGGGCGCTACTAAAATAAACACTTTAGAATGCAAAAAACAACCCCTGACCCAAAAGGTAAATAGTGCCAAGATCAAGAAATTCAAAGACAAAATATATACTGTTACCCGTTTCTTCAGACAGTATATAATCTAACTGGAAAATAGCAACCTAACATTCATGAAGTTAGGAAGAATAATTAAGTACGAAGTTCAGTGGTCTCAAGATTTAGATTCAGAAGACCAAAGTTCAAGCCTCACCCTAATACTTCCTGTGTGACCTTTGGAAAATTATTTAAACATCTGGGGCCTCCGTTTTCTTATCTCTAAGGTAGGACTATTGATAACCAACTAAGTTATTTCATGGGCTGCTGTGGGTATCAAATGACATGGTATCTGTGAAAATACTTTTGTGTAAACATAAAGCTGTAGTACCACTATTCTTTATAACACTACCTTTTACCAAACATAGGCAGACATCTTTCACATTTATCAACCTAGCACTGAACTTGCAGAAATGTCTACCCTGATCTCAGTGAACAACACTGTCAGAGGTGTGTGAACCATCTTAAAGAGGAGCTGGGTAAAATGAGGCTGAAACCTAGTGGGCTGCATGCCCAGACAGTTAAGGTATTCTAACTCACAGGATGAGACAGGAGGTCAGCACAAAATACAGGTCATAAAGACCTTGCTGATAAAACAGGTTGCAATAAAGGAGCCAGCCAGAACCCACCAAAACCAAAACCAAAACGGCAACCAGAGTGACCTCTGGTCATCCTCACTGCTACACTCCCACCAGCGCTGTGACAGTTTACAAATGCCATGGTAACATCAGGAAGTTACCGTATGTGGTATAAAAAGGGGAGGCATGAATAATCCCACCCTTGTTTAGCATATCATCAAGAAGTAACCATAAAAATGGGCAACAAGCAGCGCTCAGGGTGCTCTGTCTATGGAGTAAACATTCTTTTATCCCTTTATTTTCTAAATAAACTTGCTTTCACTTTGCACTGTGGACTCGCCCTGAACTCTTTGCTGTGTGAGAGCCAAGAACCCTCTCTTGGGGTCTGGATCAGGACTCCTTTTCTGTAACACCACCACCATCCATTTGTAATCCAAGCTGGAAGCCCAATATCATGATTGATACTCTTCTTTCTCTTCCCAGTTTGTCACTGAGTCTTGAGGAGTTGACATTTTTTTTCTTTTTAAAAGAGATTAAATTCAGAAATAGAAATCTACATTAACCTTCCATGCAGGCACTCACTGATGAGTCTAATATTGAATCACGGGCTAATACACAACATTATGCTGGACTGTCTTTCTCTCCTTCTACCTTGCCCTCCTTCCCCTTGAAATTTCTTCCCTTATCGTTTGAGACAAAATATCTCCCTGGAGGCTCAGTAGAAAGTCCATTGTTTCCTGATACCTCACCACCTTTGTTTTTGAATATAGACTCAAAGCCAAGTAGATAGTTGTTTTCAGAGTGAGAGTCAGGATGTGAACAAAGGCATGTGAGGTCTAGCAAAGGAGGACAGATGGTTTTTGCTTTGCCAAATTTCCCTCTGGTTCTTTAAGTTCTCAAACGTGAGTCTTTGAGGATGTCTGGTACATCTTTCTGGAATCTATAATATCTTCATTGTTTACAGTGTACAAATCTTTTTATACGGTTTAACACGAATATAAATAAATGGAGCAAAGTTATTTATATTTTCTTTCCCTTGATGCTTTGATCTCTATGGCAGTATCAAACATCAGCATGCAGAAGTTCTTAAATGAAATGTCCTTCAAAAATTCCTAGTGTCACTTAATGGCATATAAATCATTACAATGCAATCATTGACTCTTTCCCATAAGACATATACATTTTTCCTATTACACAGGACCACACATGTTCTGATTTGATCCCAGCCATAAAGCAAAAGGGAGCAATCTTGCCTGGCTGCAGTATTTGTCTCTGCCATTATGCCCATCCTTGCACAAGGCCAAACTGGAAACTTCATTCTAACATGAACACTAGGTTACCTTTCTATTCCCAGGCCATGCATCTCTTTGACTAGCTTTCTCCATGTGTGAACATCAAAAAGGATTGGTGATTGAGGAGCAGGGAATTAAAAACACACTAGATACATCTCATTTTACAAATTTTGAGGAAATCTTGGCTCTAAACTCTAATACAATATAAATTAGATTATCCTGTTGGATTTTTATATAGTTTCCTAGGGCCTCATATCTCATATTTACTAGTTTTAGTGATGTTAATGCTTATGGGTTTGCATGGACAGAACTGTCTGCTGGGTTTATATGGAGGCTAACTCTGTAAAGCACATACCATACTGAGACTGCCCCTTTAACAATTCTGATAGACTTTCCAGGAAAAACCTCTTTCTAACCCAGAAAAAGCCCATCCTCTATTTTTTCTTTCATTGAGCTCCATCTAATGGCAATTGCATGCTTTTCAACAAGAAAGGAAATTCATGGCTTCCAGACAAAGGGTAAACTCTCTCAAGGGTGTCAAGGAAGCTGAGCTTGGGCTTTCTCAGTAACAGTAGTAAGCGTTGGGGTTTATCGTTTGCTGCATCAGGATTTTACTGATTGGACCGATTTCAGCTCAGGGCACAGAGAAAGTCAATGCAAAAGAAAGCATATGCTTTTACTTAACCATATCATGAAGAAATGAACCCCTGATGCACAGCTCCAAGACACATTTGTCAGAGCCATCCAGCTGTTTTAAATGCCAAGTCAGATAAGGAAATAGCTGGCTTGAGACAGAAAACTCCAGGGAGCCTCTAGAACAGCCCTTTACTGAATTGTTTTGTAATAATGAGGCAATGTAGAAATGTGCAGAAAACGCACACAGCAGTGGGTATGCATTTCAAGAGGAAAACAGTAAGAGCAAAGATATATGCCTCATTGGTCACTATACTGCTCGTAGGAGTGGAGAGACCTGCAGAAGCTGTTCCAAGGCTGTCATTCAGTAGCTGCTGAATGCACGCTCTGCTGAGTCACTGGCCTTGGCAAGTCATGTTGGCTGGGACCCGGTAGGCAGGTGATAGGGAAAAAAACTGCTCTTTAAACTTAGCTGCTCTTTAAGCTAAGTAAGTTCATTTTATAAGATTCACTTTTAATTTTAGTTCATCTCTTCTACTTCTTATGTTTGAGCCATTCAAACAATATTTTAAATATATTTACTTATAAATGTCTTGAGTAATTACAAATCATCAGTCTCCAGGAAGAAGGACATTTTGGCTCTTTCTTCCCTCCCACCTTCTTTCCCTCCAAATACATAGGTACATGCATACACACATGCACGCACACACACAGAGATGTACATACACACACAACTGCCTGCCTATGGAGAATTTGTGGTTTCTCTTCATAAATGCTGGTTTGGAGAAATTAAAGAATTCAATACTAGATATGGAATAGTACAGAAAAAATGAGCAAGACCCATCCTAGGCACTCTGTCCCATGCCTGTGACTAAAGGCCTCTGTTGTGCACAGCACTGTCCTGTGTTCAGCGTGAACTCAGGCTACCATTTGAGGTGGGCTCCTCCGGGAAGCACTGCCAGCTCCCACCTCAGGCCTTTACACCAACTTGCCTAATTGGAAAGATTTTCTATCCTTTGAGTGAGCCAATAAGTATTTCCGCTGAAAGGCTCTGAAAGGTGGGAATGATACATCCGGAAAGCAGCTGTTTGAGTTCCAAAACACCCATCAGGCCAGCTGGAGGTCCCTTTATTATCTCTTTGTTATCGAGATGAAGTTGCTCCTTATAGAGGAAACTAGCTTCTCAAGGGCATTGCATTTCAAGTGTCTTACTATATTTACCCATGTCCAGTAGGAGTGACTTTGCTCTTCCAGTCAAAGGTGAATGATGATCATAACACCTTGAACATAAAACGTGGCCTAAAGGCTGGGATGACAGTAAAAGAGAGGCCAAAACTGCAGTCCTATATCTCCATTTCAATTAATTTAAGTTCATCCTCCCAGCTCCCCAAACCAGATATTTATTTAATATCTCTGCTACTGTTTTGTTTTTTGCCCTTAATTTGTTTGTTAACAAGGAAATTCTTGTCCTGGACAGTCTTCTCCTAGAGGGCAGTAGAATAGCAATTTCTATTAGGAAATCGGGATTTAAAGAGAGAGAAGAAGTCTCTGTGCTCTTCTATGCTGATCTTGTTGCCTCCCTTGGAAGGGCCAGATTGTTACTCAGGAGGAGTTTCGTAGCATCACAGGAATTGATCCTTCACTTATAACCTTACTTCTTTACCCCTCCACAAAATGCAAGCTCCAAAAAGATTCATTAACATGCAAACTCCCAAACTCCCTTATAACCAACACCCACACTGTGTCTCAGACCTAATGACAATAATGCGGGCCCATAATCCTCTTCCTTCCCTCAAACAGGGGAAGGTGTATTTCCTCAATTCTTCTCATTCATCCACCCACTGGGAAGATTTCAGATTGGCCTAGAAATAAAAGACTCAGGATATGAGACAACCAACATTTAAGCCCTGCCATTATTCTGACTGCCACAATTCAACAGTGCTTAGGATTGTCTGTGCCATCAGCCTCAAATAACAGAGCTGTCCCAAGAATGGCTTACATTCATGAGGGTTATTTCCCAGAAACTTGCAGTTTTTATTTTATAATCAGCACCAGCTATCACCCTTCCAACTCTGAGAGAGTCTAGGAAGTTGAGATTTTTAGTCAGGCACATTGTCACTGTGAAAAATATGAATAAGGAAGTTGGGGGAAGGGGGTTGAATTTGGGGTAAGCAAATAGTAACTAACAGCTACTACAATTCCAGCGTTTGTTGTGCTTGGCAAGTGGTAAGTTACACACGTGTTTTAAATGAGGCCCTAAAATATCAAGACAAAGCATGATCAAAGTTGGAGCACTTATCCTGAAATGATTAGCCCTTTTGGGATGTTGCATGTGACTAAGAAAATGTACCCAAGAAAGTTTCATGGGAATAGAGATAGGCATAAAAGGCAAATAACGATTTGGTTTTATTTCTTCTTTGCCTCACTCTATGAAACAGAGAAAGAGAGAGAGAAAATTCAGAATAAGGTCTTTGATACGATTCTAGTCATTCTTATAATAGAATTATAGCTCTCAAAGTTATGAGGACCTTGACATTAGCACTTTCCTCAATAATGTTTATGAATTCCAAGGACAATGGTCTTCACCATGTTTCAGATCCGATATCATGTCTATAACTTCATAGAAAGCATCTCAGAAAAGAACATGACTCATTATTATTGTGTTGGGATAGACTTTATTATTTAGCACCTTAAACACGGATAAGTTTTCATTTAGCAGAGGTGTCCAATGATGTCTTTGGCTTCAATGAAACTTTAACGATTCACTTCAACAAGAATTATGATGCATCAGCTGAATTCCCAGGACTGTGCTTGGCCCTGAGAATATAGAGAGGAATTATACACTGCTTCTCTCCTCAAGCAGTTTATAATCCAGTGGTGAGAGGTTGTTGATACGGTGAGCGCTATCACAGTGGGTAAGCATGATGCTGTAAGATGCTGACGGAACTAAACCCATTTGGGAAAGGACTCTTCAGTGTTGTTAGAAAGATCTGAGGTGGGGCTTGCATGCTGTTGGACTTTATCAAGTAGAAGGAGGTGGTTGAAAATTGTACCTTTTGCATTTAATTCATATGAAAATCATTACATTAACACTAGGCAATAAAGAAATGCCGAGTATAAAAGCAGTCTGTGTTTGGGAGAGTAAAAGTTTGAATTTGAATTGAAATCATACCTTTAAAGATGGTTAATAAACCTGTTTAAGACATAGTCATTAGACACATCACTGCCACGATCCTAAGGAATGTGAAAAGGATTTTGCAGACTGATAAAACTTTCCAAAGACTAAAGATATAAACTCGCTTTTTCCTTGACCTTTGATGGAGAAAGTTGAGAGTCACAGGCAACCTTCCCATAAATTTGCAATTGTGATTTGGGAATTGTCATTTGGCTCCTTGGAGAGCAAAACATTACCGAAACTAAGGATTCTCAGATTATAGTCTTCCTACAGGATTTCAAAATACTTAAAAGGATATTTAAAAATTAAGTCAAGGATCTAGCAATGTTCTTCAGTAAGGCAAAATACCCAGATGTTTATAGAATTTACATTTGGAAAGCTGGAAAGCATTGTGACCAAAATCTTCAGACTGAAGCTTTGCCCCTGCTAAGAGAGAGCAGCTGTTTCTGTGACAGTCTGAGAAAGACATGCCCCCTCTGACCTCCACTCTAATCTCTTTTCCCTGACTAACATCAGGGGAGCAGAGATAATCTAGCTCAGAAGTCACATGGAGGTTGATGTTACAGGAGACCAAATATCCAAACTGTAGTCAATCAAAGCATGTGATATGGTTGTAGATGACTGACCCAATTGGAGCTTAAAATGACAGCACAGAATGTCTTGGCATTCTGTGTATAATAGTTAGATATTTTATTCCCTCCTAGATACTCTGCGTTGCTGTTTGGTTTTTAAACCCTAGACAGCTTGGCTGTTTCGAGTTGTGTTTTTTCATTTTTCAAAGCTCTAATGTGTGTTCCACATAGAGGTATCCAAATTTAGCTCATCTTTAGCTTGAGAGAGTATGCTTACTATGTTTTATAGTGTGTTTACTGTGGTGTTACTTTAATTTAGTTGTGGGTTGCAACTGAGCATGGCACAACTGCCTGTTTCATTTTGTGTGTATGTGTGTTTCTCTTGCACTACTTTTTGCCTCTTCACGGGAAATTTATACACAAGCCAGGGTGATGATTGGTTCTCTAGTGACTGTAGCTCACAATCTCTCCTCTGGGAATGTAGGAAATGGAGCAACCTCAGTCTCTCTGAAAACCAGTTAGGCATTTATACATAATCTGTGCCCAAATGTTATCAGACAATTAAGATGAAAGGACATTTCAATATAATAAATCGAAGTTGCAGCTTTGACATTTTAACTGGAATCGTTGAAATGCTCTACCCTCCCTTAACTGGGTGTTTTATCAAAAAAATAGGTATGACAGAATGAGGAAAACAGCCTCTCTTGGTCCTCTCCAGCAGTTCCCTGGGTGAAAGTCCCCTCCTGTGTGGCCATTAATGAGCTGGAGCTCCTTAGCACCTAAAGATTCCTAACTGTACCCAGGGGTCAGAGAATATGTGAGGGAACTGAGGGTGACAGATGGGGAAGCCAGAATCCTTCTCGGCAACAACCATTTCTTCTAAGAGGCATTTTTCCTATTTGGCTGGCTCAGAGAACATTCTATTTTTTTCATGTAGTGTGTAGACAGCTTTCTGCAACACCTATTTTCTTGTTTATTAAAAATAGAAATCTTCCAAATAGGTAATTTTAAGATTTATAGACCTCAAAAATAATGTAATATCAGTCACTTAAGAAAACCCATTAATTCGGTGATATCCAAATATTGCTTGATACAGAGGAGATTTCTTAAATAGAAACATATATATATATATATATATATATTTTGAGATAGAGTCTCCCTCTGTTGCCCAGGCTGGAGTTCAGTGACACAATCTTGGCTCCCTGCAACCTCTACCTCCCAGATTCAAGTGATTCTCCTGCTTTGGCCTCCCAAGTAGCTGAGACTACAGGCGTGCACCACCATGCCCTGCTAAATTTTGTAGTTTTAGTAGAGGCAGGGTTTCACCATGTTGGACAGACTGGTCTCGAACTCCTGACCTCAGGTGATCTGTCTTCCTCGGCCTCCCAAAGTGCTGGGATTACAGGTGTGAGCCATTGCCCCGGCTTTAAACAGAAACAGTTTGCATGATATTTCCTTGTTTATATAAGAAAATCAGATATAGATCAAACATTAATCAGCTGATTAGCAGATTGTACTATGTTGCTACTCTAGCCCAAGTCAATTGTTTATTTAAAGTAGGATGTTATTATTTTTATGACGTATGTTAATTTGCTTGGGATGCCATAACTAAGTACCGCTGACTGAGTAATTTAAATAAGAAAACTTTATTTTCTCATAATTCTGGAGGCTAGAAGTCTGACATCAAGGTGCCTGCAGGGTTGATTTCTTCTGAAACCTCTTTTTCTGACTACATTGTAGATGGCCATCTTATCCCTGTGGCTTCGCATTGGTTTCTTATAAGAACATGAGACATATTGGATTAGGGTCCACCCTAATGACCACATTTTAACTTACTTACCCCTTAAAGATCCTATCTCCAAATACAGTCAATTCTGAGGTTTGGATTTCAACATATGAGTTAGGAAGCTGGTATGGTTTGGCTATATCCCCACTCAAATCTCATTTTGAATTGTAGCTCCCACAATTCCTACATGTCATGGGAGGGACCTAGTGGGAGATAACTGAGTCATGGAGGCGGATGTTTCCTGTGCTATTCTCATGATAGCAAGTAAGTCTCAGGAGATCTGAGGGTTTTATAAGGGGAGTTTCCCTGCTCAAGTTCTCTTCTCTTGTCTGCCACCATGTGAGACTTGACTTTTACCTTTTACCATGATTATGAGGCCTCCCCATACATGTGTAACTGTGATTCCACTAAACTTTCTTTATAAATTAACCAGTCTTGGGTATGTCTTTATCAGCAGTGTGAAAATGGACTAACACAGAGGTACACAACTTAGTTTCAAACAGGAGGTATTAGCAAGCAAAATAAATTTGCAAATATATAAATTTTTCTAAGTTTACTACATTTCAGGCAATGGGATAATTGTTTTACGTATGTTATTTCATATTCTTCTTACAATGACTTGAAAAGCTATATTATTAGAATCTACATTTTACAAATGAGAAAACTTGGGCTAAAAAAGTTTATTAATGTTCTCAAATCTATAGAGAATGAATTCTCAAAACCAGGTCTATACATTGTCTCCAGAAAGTGCAAAAATTACTGTTATGCTCCTGCAGGAGCGAAGGGAACTTTCCTTATACTCTGATGGTTTGATAATTTGTATCTCTAGAATAAACTGACAGTAGACAGAGTAACAGGAGAAAAAGTATACAAATTTATTATGTGCAAATGCCCAGGAGCCTCACAAAATATAAGACTCTAAGAAGGACCAGATGATTGAAATGGTTGAACTTTAAATAACATTTTTTTTTTTATGAGACAGGTTCTTGCTCTGAGACCCAGGCTGAAGTGTAGTGGTGTGATAATGGCTCTCACTGCTGCCTTAAACTCCTGGGGTCCAGTGAGCCTCCTGCCTCAGCCTCCTGAGTAGCTGGGACTACAGGTGCATTCCACCATACCAGGCTATAAATGGCATTTTGAGCTACAAAAAGAAATGGAGGCTTAGGACTTCTTCATGTGAGGTGTCAACACAGGCTGTGAGAGGGTGAGGGGAGGAAATGTATGGTGAGCAAAGGTGTTTCGTTATGCAAGTAGTCTCTCAGGTGACAGTCCTCAGAAGAATAGGTGGCATCAGTCACCCATAGTCTTCTTTCCTATGAGTTAATCTTCCCTGTTTGATGAACTGTTGGAGTGGGAGCTCATGATAATTACATTCTTTTGGGAGAAACTTCCCTTTGTCAAATAAGCAAACTTCAGAGAAAGGCCCTCCCTGCACTTGGAGGAGAAAAGGAGATGAGAGATAGGAGGGCAGAAAAGGATTAGAGACCTAGGCTCTGCTTTAGTTCAAAATACTCAGCATGCCAAAGCGCTGTACTTTGAGCTGTTGTTTTCTGAGCCCCAACACTCCTTTGCAATTTACCCAAGGTTACATAGCTAGTTGGCATCCAAAGCAGGCCTCCTGATTCCTTGTGCAGCACTGATATGCAGAGGATATTAAACAAATCTATTTTTAAAATGTAGTTTTTACTGAAGCAGAAAAATTTCCCTGATCCCTTCATGGGTGGCAACTGGAGTGTGAGCCTGGGAACTAGCTGGCTGCTTCAGTGTTGGCAGGAGCAAACTCCACTCACTCAAACCCTGTGTGCTCAAACCCTTGCAGAAAGGAGCATGCAGGTGAGCAAGTGCAGGAGCCTAGATAAGGTCACCGGCAGGAATGAACTCTGCCTAGCCCCCATGGCAGAATCTAGTGGGGGTGCTGGCAATCCCTGAAGCCCCAGAAGAGTGTTACAGTCAATGTCCTTTTAACATTGCCACCTGTGGACAGCTTGTTTTAACAGCTCAGTGGAGGGTCGGTGTGACAGCCTTCTGCACGCACACCTGAGTTATCATCCAATGTTCAGGAGAAATAAGGTCACGTGAACAAATTTGAAGGATGGTAAATGCAGGGAATCTTATTGCCAATGAAGGTGGCACTCAGCAGGAAGGGGAGATGAAAAAGGGATGGACCAGGAAGATAATCTTCTCCTGGAGTCTGGCTGTCCCCAGCGGGACTCCTCTCTGGAGCTATGCCATCAAGCTGTCCCTCTAACATCAAGTCTCTTCTCTCTAACCACCGTCTCTGACATCCATTGCTTCTCTCTTCTGCCAGCAGAGCCTGTGGTTTTTATAGACACAGTATGTGGGGCAGGGCAGGCTCTGGGTGGTTTTGGAAAAGGCAACAGTCGAGCAGAAAAACAGGAATGTATATTCTCCCTTTGGGCTGTGGTTCCAGGCTCACAGGTGATGCCCTTGCCAGGGACCTGCCTTCTTCTGCCCCAAATTTCCTTGCCTGCTGTCCCTATCATTACTACTTTGCTTGTTAAAAACAAGGACTTTACTTTTTCCTTCTGTTAGTTAGACTTTTTTAATTTTTCTAGGAAGAAAGAATATTGAACAGGATGAGATCTTAAAAGCCTTAGTGACCAGAGAGCCAGGTTTGTGAATAACCAGGTGATCAATTTGAATATAAACAAATTTGTTTGAGAGACAATGTCTAGACTATATATAAAAATATAAGTTTGCTCTACAACTTGTAGCAACCTGACCAGGAAACCAGCTCCTTGTCTGCAATGAGCAACACAAGAAGCCAACCTGCTGTAGGTCAGCCCTGCAGGAAGCCAGATTGCTACCTCTAGTGATAATCCAGAAAGCTAAAGAGTGGCTGCTATAGAAATAGGCCCCAGATAGCCAGGACTTGATTCATAATTGACAGCATCCCTATTTTTTTTGTCTCTGCCTCCAACTTAGGATCAAACAGAGAAAGTTGAATATAAACCCCTAACTAAACACATAGGACAGCCTGATTCTGGTTAGCTCACCTATAGCTTCCCCAGGCCAACAGCCTCCAATCAGGGCATGCCTGAAGCCTTCCCTTTTCCCACTGTAAAGCCCTCCCACTTCTTTGCCTGCCTTTAAATCTCTGCCAAGACTCAAGGGATGATGCAGACTCTTTCACTGTAGCAAGCTCAGAATAAATAACCTTTGCTTTTCTCATTTGGTTGGTCTTTGTTTATTTCCACACTCCTGTAACTGCCTGATGGGTTCTTCCTGCCCACTACACAAACAAAATCAACTCACCAAGACCATGGCATTGTAGTAAAAAAAGAGTTTAACTGACACAAGGCCAACTATGCCATGTGGGAGATTGAGTTACTACTCAAATTAATCCCTGAAGGCTCAGAGGTTAGGGATTTTTCAAAGATAGTTTGGTGGACAAAGGGCTAGGGTAGGAATCATGCTAGTTGGTTGGGTCAGAGACAAAATCATAGGGAATCAGAGCTGCCCTCTTGTGCTGAGTCAGTTCTAGGGTGGGGGCCTCAGGACTGGTTGGCAGGTCTAGGTAGTGCCATCTGGTTGTCAGAAATGCAACAACCTGAAAATACATCTCAAGAGGCCAGTCTTTGTTTTACAATAGTTATGTTATCTTCAAGACTCATAGGGGAAGTTGCAAATCTTATGACCTCCAGAACAATGGCTGATAATTATTTAGAATTCAAGCTCCTCTCATCCTCCTAACTTGGTGGCCTTGAATGAGCTTTACAAGAAAGCTGAGTTTTTGGAAAGGTCTATTATTATGTAAATTACAAATAAAATTTCTCCCAAAGTTACCTTGGCCTATGCCTAGGAATAAGCAAAGAGAACCAGTCTAGAAGCAAGATGGAGTCAGGCATATCAGATTTCTCTCACTGTCATACTTTTGCCAAGGTAGTTTCAATCATCAATAGGGCACATCATTGACTCTCTGGTGTTCTATCACTGTAGTGACTCAGCACTTTATCCCTACTGCTCTTACTTCTCCAGCTGCCACAGAAAATGTCCTGTTGTCCTCGTGGTCCCAGGGCTTCTGTTTGCTGCCTTATTTCTGCCTCCTTGAAATTCTCTTTTTCTCCACTAGCTGCATTTTTTTTCCTAGAGTTAACCTCTTGGAGAGATAGAAAATCTGACTGCAATATGTATTGAGCACCCATTTCAAAAGCCCAAATCCAGGTATTGAGTTCAGAAAATGAGCCCAGGAAAAATTATTTTTTCAAAAGCTAAGGACTGAGAAAGAGACCCCAGCAAATCTGTGGCAATTAAGAAGGGCTTGCTGTTTCCATTGTGTGCCACTTACCACTCCGCACAAGGTATGGTCCTGTTTTGAGTTTTCTATCACAAGTTAAATCCATTCTTATATCTTTTCTGAGTCTTGCTGTAGGTTTGAGAAGCAGAGTAATACTGAGGGCCACTGCTGTGTGCACAAAGCTGCAGCTTATGTAAATGCTCTATTCATCATTGCTCAGTGATGACACAGGTAATCACTGATAACCTCTGTGGGTTTAAAACTCCTCACCAGCTGCCAAATGGCCATAATAAAATATAACTGACATATCTGCAGAGGAAAATTCCAGGCTGGACGAGGTTTACAATCTTTAGCCGCCCTGATTCTCTCCCACCTTTTTGCTTTGCTCATCTTTTAGCTTTGCTCTACCACGTTCTTTCCAGCATCCTGGGCTAGAGTGGCCCCTGTCATCTGCACACCACATCCTCACTCACCCACTGCACCTCTCATCCCAGCCACGCTGCCACCAAGGTAGGAAAATTACTCTTATTTCACCTGAGCAGGTTAGTCTTTGACTCTAGCACAGAATTGGATGGCACAGAAAACACAGCTTTCTCCACCTTACCTAACTAAATCTCACCTCACCTGGCTAAACCTAATCACATGTATCTTAGCTAGAAAGCCTTACTCCACCTTAGTTCCTTCTTGTTCACACCCTGTCTGTGTTTACTAGATTCAATGAAATAGATGTGGATTCATGCTGCTAAAATTATGGTACCAGTCTTATCCAGAATTGATTCTGAATATTATTTCCAGGTCTGGATCCCAAGGTCGTGTCTCAGAGTCCCAGGGTGCTCAGTCACTGTATCCTCAGTTCTACCGTACTCACTGTCCCTCAGCAAGAAAGCCATTTCTCAATGTGTTCTCAAGCTTTCTGTCTTGAGCCATCACCATTTCACTGACTTCGTTCATGATGGACTCTGTGACATTGGGGCCCAAAATATTCAGCCCTATGCCTCATCCATTTTACTCCAGCTTGTATAATTTACTTGATACATGTTTACTAGCTAGTGAGATACTAAGATTCATTTCACTCTCAAAATAAGCTCAGCTTCCTCATCTTCTATTCCAAATTGGCATCAGGGCCAAATCTTATCATTATTTATCTGTCTTTGACGACAGATTCCATCTATTCTAATTTCAAATCTCTATCAATTACTTCTGACTATGAGAAACAGAATGTCTATCTTTTCATTTTGAAATTATCCACACCTATATGGGTTCCCTGAGTTTGTGTTTTCTCTGTAAAAGATGCTTTTAACTCTTAGCTCATTTTCAGATCAAGGAGACTCTCAATTAGTAACTAAATTTGTGTCAGCAGCTCTACTCACTGCCCCCAGTTCTGCTAGGTGACTCACCCCTGAGGAAACTCTGAAATGTCATTTTCTAATATCCTATCCCCCACTATTTAGCAAGAGCAAAACTATTTTACACAGACTGTAAGCACAACAGAGACTGTTTCCATCAAGGGAAACGAAGAGCTAATAACTGACAAATTCAAAGTATCAATTACTCCCCAGGATTAATATCAGAAAGAGCCCATAGCCTCAATTCTGAAAGTGGTATTCCTGTTCCACAAGATACACTAGTATGTCTCGATAAGATGTTTTTAAAATAATGTACTACGTGTAAACTGCAGCTCAAAGAATATAAACAATTGAAATCATCATACCATGATTCAGGAAAAGTAAGAAGTTATTTTAGAATAGACCTAGTCTTTTTTTTTTTTTTTTTTTTTTAACAGAATCATGTTCTGTCACTCAGGCTGGATGAAGTGAATTGGTGCAATCTCAGCTCACCGAAAACTCTGCCTCTCAGGTTCAAGCAATTCTGAATTGAATCCTGCCTCAGCCTCCTGAGTAGCTGGGATTACAGGTGCACGCCACCATATGCAGCTAATTTTTGCATATTTACTAGAGATGGGGTTTCACCATGTTGGCCAGGCTGGTTACGAACTCCTGATCCCAAGTGATCTGTCCGCCTCAGCCTCCTAAAGTGCTGGATTACAGGCATGAGCCACCGTGCCCAGCCTAGACCTGGACCTAGATCTTTACATTAGATTTTTGGCACACGACGTTGGTATCATTCAAGCATTAAACTTCACTAAGTGTATAGGAATTTAATTCACTCACAAGCATTCTGTAAACTTCTAAGATTTATGTATTTTTTAGGGAAACATTTATTTCTATAGGCTCTTATGCTTTTGCAATTATTTTACTTGAAGTACATTCTGTATTTACTACATTATTTTATTGAGAAAAGATTTGAGAATCTCTATTCTGATGAGTCAACATAGCCAGTTGGAGTGTCAGAAATGAATCTGTGTTCATCAGTGTCATCTGTGACAAGTCTTCATGTCAAAGGGCAGCCACGAGCATTTGAGCAGGCATAATATTCATCAGGAGAAATATTAATCAGAGAGAAGGTATCACAAGTGAATGATGAGTGTAAGCCTTCTATTGAAAAACCACATGAGTAGTTCTCTGATTTCTGCTTCAGTATTTTATAGCTTCTTGGTAATACAAGCAGGATAATATTTTAGTTCTATCAGAAATATAATTGCCTATCTTGGTTTAACACTTGAATTTTCTTCTCAGGAAATGTTATGATGTGAAGCAAACTATATCTGAAGATGCAACTCTACATTACGTCTGAGCTTCAGCAGAACAGTAGTCAACAGGATCTACTGAAGCTGAGACACGATGTAATAGAGTTTAAGTTCTCTCTTCTCTGTTCTTCTTCAAACTAGACTACCTCACTTTACAATTTTAAAAAGTATATTTTATAATAAAGAAATATGCCTCCATAAATGGTAATGGGACAAATGTTTTCCACCTTACAAATTATTATTATTGGATCCCTACAACCTACCACAAACGAAAAGCAGTTCTAAGTAGACTAAAGATTTACATAAGGAAGACAAAAATATACATGTTTACAAGAAAATATATTAGAATATCTTTAAAAATTGGAATAGGGAAGAATTTTTTAGACAAAGGTAATCCCAGCTATGAAGGAAAAGATTAATTCAACTACATTAAATGTTGAATTAAAGAAAAAAGAAAGTGTCCCTTTTTTCCCTCCCTCCTTTCTGTCCTTCCATAATAATGCTGCCCAAAAACTATAGGGACCGGGGGACTGAGCAAGGAAGGCACATCTTGCAGAGGCAGCAGCATCTCACAGGGATGTTGGGTGCTTTGATGAGAAAGGAGCACCCAGTTCGGTAGCAGCCTGGCAAGGTCAGTAGATTGCTTTCACATGAGACTGACCAAATACGTAAGCAGATTGAGAATAATGGGAGCTAGAGTTCACAAAATTGGAGAAAAATGTTACAATTATAGAATACAGGGAAAGCTAATATAAACCCCAAAGTTTTCAATATACAGATGCCATAAAATATATATATATATTCGTACATATGTAAGTGTGCACGTGTGTGTTGCTCTCTGCTTGCATGGTGTATTGCTTATTAAGAAAATATTGCTGCACTTAGATATGCAGATCTTCCGAAGTTGACACTTACTATTGTATAATATCAAATAAACACATTCTTAATAAAGCCACTAATCTAATTAGAAAAGTCTTTACCTATTGGGAAACTGTTTCTTCACTGTGCAGATACAAGATTTCTGAATTCTAAATTGGCTTAAAAGCTTAAAATGGAATTTTGTTATTTGCCATAAAGACTGCCTGGTATACAATAAAACAAATGTTATTATATTCAGTAAAGAGAAAGAAAAAAAGGCATTAAGCTTTTAAAAACATTGTACTCTTACACTCTAAACACATCTCAAATTTATTTGTCAATTGATTTTAATGCAGGTGTCCTGTAGGCCATCTTCTATCCTTAGCAATGCCTGATGTACTTGAGCCCATAAATTCTCTGACTCAAATTCTCTAGAGAGTACACCTCCCAGCCCTTGCTAGATTGGAGCAGAGGTAGTCACTTAGCTATGAGGCGGTGTGCAGAGGCTACCTGGGAATCTCCATGCTCTTTATACATACTTTTTATCATTTCTCACCATATTTCTCACCCTCAACTTCCATAGTAACTGGGGCATCCAATGCTTGGGACTCTCCTTGGCACTGATGGATGAAATGGCTTGCTATTTTTGAGCATCTTCCTTTGCGTCTTAGATGCTTACATTTCAGCTTTGTTTTCTCTGTCTAGCCAACATCTCATCTTCCAAAAGTTTATTGACATACCTCATTTCCTGTAATCTATTCTCTTATTAAATTGTGGTTTTAGAATATTTTAATTATTTTATTGTTGTTTTAATAGGGCTTGGGGGAGGAAATAAATATTTGTGCTTAATCTGGCACTTTCAAGACTCCTGTATTAATAATGTAATTTTAGATTTGTCTTTCTCACCTCTTCAAACAACACCATTCAAGCTTAGAGGATTCATGTCTTAGATTGCTTTCACAATGTAAAGAATGTCATGCATCTTTCTTCGATAGTGAAATTGTGAGACTTCTTAGTGGTACTGGTTGCACATCACATATCCAAAATCTGAAACTTTTTGAGTGCTAACATGATGCTCCAAGGAAATGCTCATTGGAGCATTCTGAGTTTTAGATTTTCTGATTTTGGGTGTACAAATATTGCAGTCTGAAAAAAAATCAAAATCTGAAACATTTCTGATTCTAAGCATTTTGGGTAAGAGATACTGAACCTGTAGAAGACAATAGAGATGAGGAATGCTAACAGTCATTTTTGTGTGTGCTAATTTTCCCTGTGGATTAAAACTCTTTTCTGGGTGTAAATTGTTTGTTCAAATCTTTTGCCCACTTTTAAATTGGATTGCCTTTTCTTTTTTAGTATTTCTATTCTGGGTACAAGTTCTTTGTTAGCTATGTGTATATTAATATTTTTCCCTTATATGGTTTGCCTTTTCATTTTGTTAAGAGGGTCCTGATGAATAGAAGTTTTAAAATTTAATGAAATCAAATTTATTTATTTTTCTTATATAATTAGTGCTTTTTGTCTCACCTCTAAGAAATCTTTGTCTCCCAAGGTTCCAAAGATGTTCTCTTATGTTTTTCCTAGAAGTTTTACAATTTTTGCTTTTATATTTAGGTATGTGATGCATCTTGAATTGATTTTTATGTACAATGTGAGGTTGAAGTTGAGGTTTATTTTTTCTGCATATTTATTCCAGATTTTCCAGCTCCATTTGTTCAAACAATTTTTCTTCACCTATTTATTGTCTTGAAACCTTTGCAGAAAATCAACTGACTCTGTACATAATGGTTTATTTCCCAACTCTCAAATCTTTCCCATCCATTTTTGGCTATGCTAATGATAATTCTAAATTATTTTAATTACTGTAGCTTTATCATAAGTCTTGAAATAGAATGTCAGTCCTCCAAGCTTTTGTAGAATCATATTTTCGATTTCTACAAAAATGCTTCAGTGTTTTGATTGGGACTGGGTTTAACCTATAGATCAATTTGGCAATAATAGACATTAACATTATTGTATCTGTTGATCCATGAACATTCTGTATATCTCCATTCATTTAGATTTTAAAAATTTATTTCAGGAATGTTTATGGTTTTAAGTATATAGATTTTACATATCTTTCATTAAATTTATTCTGAAATATTTTATATATTTATTGCTATGATTTAAAAATATTTTCCAATTGTTTTCTGCCAGTACATAAAAATAAAATTTTTAATGTGTTGATCTTATTTCCTATGACCTTTACAAATTCACTCACCAGTTCTAGTACTGTAGTTTTTAAAAATAGATTTCGGGCCAGGTGCAGTGGCTCACATCTGTAATCCCAGCACCTTGGGAGGCCAAGGCAGGCAGATCACTTGAGGTCAGGAGTTTGAGACCAGCCTGGCCAACATGGTGAACCCCGTCTCTAATAAAAATACAAAAATTAGCCAGGTGTGGTGGCATGTGCCTGTAATCCCAGCTACTTGGGAGGCTGAGGCAGGAGAATCACTTGAACCTAAGAGGTAGAGATTGCAGTGAGCCGAGATCCCACCACTGAACTCCAGCCTGGGTGACAGAGCAAGACTCCATCTCAAAAAGTAAAAATAAAAATAGATTTTGTTGTGATTTCTAGATTAACAATCATGTCATCTGAAGATAAATATGGTTTTCATTTTTTTCTTTCCAATTTATCTATTATTTTATTTCCTTTCCTTGCCTTATTGGAGGGTTTCTCAACCTCACCACTATTGACATTTTGAGCCTGTTCTGTGCATCATAGAATGTTTAACAGCATCCCTGGGCTCTACCTGTTAGTTAACAGTAACATCTCCTTTTCCCCAGCGTTGTGAAAACCAAAAATGTCTCCTGCCATTGTGAAATATCTCTTGCAGGGCAAAATCAGCCTTCTAAGTACCACTGCCTTTTTGCATAGGCTGGGACCTCCAATGACATATTCAAGAGAATGGACATTCTTGTGTTGTTTTTAATCTTAGAAGGAAAATATTCATACTTTTGCCGTAAAGTAAAATGTTGGCTGTGAGTGTTGTTGTTATATATGCCTTTGTCAAATTGAGAAAGATTAATTATATTTCTGGTTTACTGAGTTTTGTTTGTTTGTTTGTTTTTTGGTCATAAACGGATATTGGATATTTTGCAATGTTTTTACTGTGTGTGGAGATGAACGTATGATTTTTCTCCTGTATTTTGTTACTATTGTGAATTGCATTCATTGATTTTTAAATGTTAAACTAAACATATTTTACTTGGCCAGAGTGTATTATACTTTTTACATGTTGCTGAATTTCAGTTGAAAATACATTTAGGATTTTCACACCAATATTCTTGAGAAGTATTGGTCTGTAATTTTCTCTGTTTGCAGTATTTTTGTCAAGTTTTGGAACTGGGGTATGGTATTCTCAAAAAGTGAGTATTCTCAAAAAAAAAGCTGTCAAATTTGTAATATAATTTTCTGCTTTCTGAAAAAACTTGTGTGATATTGGTATTGTTGTTAGCTTAAAGTTTTAAGAGAACTCATCAGTGAGCCCATTTAAGTCATAATTTTTTTGTGTGGGGGAGGATTTCTTATTAGCAATTCAATTCCTTTACTAAATGAAGAGTTATTAAGATTATCAACTTCTACTTGAGTTGATTTTGGCAGTAGTTGGTTTTTGGGAGGAATTTGTCTTTTTCATCTAATTTGTCTAATTATTAAACTAGTTCTTGATTGGATCTGTCTCATACTAAGTTTGGTATGTAATATTTATTATATGAACATGTATTTATATTTATACACACAATTAAAATTAATTAAACCAAACTAGGAAATAATTCTGGCTTCTGAGCCTTTGTAAAGATGGTTAGTAAATAATCTGAACAAGCAAACAAAATAACTATTGATTAGTCCGGCTAATATTTTTGTCTGTGGAAATAAGATATATTTTATACAAACTCCAAAGTGTGATTGATTGAAGGGAGTATAATATCAGTTTCATATGAGTAATTATTTGTTTTCTTTTGTTTCTCATTTGTTTTTTATTATAGCTATTTTAAAAATATATTTTAAGTTCTGGGATACGTGGGCAGAATGTACAGGTTAGTTACATAGGTATATATGTGCCACGGTGGTTTGCTGCATCCATCAGCTTGTCATCTGCATTAGGTATTTCTCCTAATGCTATCCCTCCCCTTGCCCCGTACTCACCAACAGGCCCTGGTGTATGATGTTCTCCTCCTTGTCCCCATGTGTTCTCATTGTTCAACTCCCACTTATGAGTGAGAACATGTGGTGTTTGGTTTTCTGTTACTGTGTTAGTTTGCTGAGAATGATTGTTTTCATCTTTATCCATGTTCCTGCAAAGGACATGAACCCATCCTTTTCTATGACTGCATAATATTCCATGCTGTATATGTGCCACATTTTCTTTATTCAGTCTAACATTGATGGGCATTTGGGTTGGTTCCAAGTCTTTGCTATTGTAAATAGTGCTGCAATAAACATACATGTGCATGTGTCTTTACAGTAGAATGATTTACAGTCTTTTAGCTATATACTCAGTAATGGGATTGCTGGGTCAAATGATATTTCTAGTTCTAGATTCTTGAAGAATCACCACACTGTCTTCCACAATGGTTGAATTAATTTACACTCCCACCAACAGTGTAAAAACATTCCTATTTCTACACATCCTCTCCAACATTTCTTTCCTGAATTTTTTTTTTTTTTTTTTTTTTTTTTGGTTGTGTTTTTTTTTTTTTTTTTTTTTTTTTTTTTTTTTGGGACGGAGTTTCGCTCTTGTTACCCAGGCTGGAGTGCAATGGCGCGATCTCGGCTCACCGCAACCTCCGCCTCCTGGGTTCAGGCAATTCTCCTGCCTCAGCCTCCTGAGTAGCTGGGATTACAGGCACGAGCCACCATGCCCAGCTAATTTTTTGTAGTTTTAGTAGAGACGGGGTTTCACCATGTTGACCAGGATGGTCTTGATCTCTTGACCTTGTGATCCACCCGCCTCGGCCTCCCAAAGTGCTGGGATTACAGGCGTGAGCCACCGCGCCCGGCCTCTTTCCTGAATTTTTAATGATCGCCATTCTGACTGGCATGAGATGATATCTCAATGTGGTTTTGATTTGCATTTCTCTAATGACCAGTGATAATGAGGTTTTTTTCATATGTTTGTTGACCACATAAATGTCTTCTTTTGAAAAGTGTCTGTTCACTTCCTTCAACCACTTTTTGATGGGGTTGTTTGGTTATTTTCCTTGTAAATTTGTTTAAGTTCAGGGGCATGAACATTTCTGTCTCGCTGGTGTTGCAGGTGCCATTGGGGTATGAAAAAAAAACTTTTGAAACTCATGACCCTTGTGGTGTAGGCACCTGAGGGAATCTCTGGGTCAGTGGGTTGCAAAGACCATGGGAAAAGCATAGTATCTGGGCTGGCAGCTCCTTGCCTCACAGCACAGTCCCTTATGACTTCCTTTGGCTAGGGGAGGGAGTTCCCCAACCCTTTGTGCTTCCTGGGTGACAGCGCCCCACCCTGCTTCTGCTGCACCCACTGTCTAACCAGTCCCAGTGAGTTAAACCGGGTACCTCAGTTGTAAATGCAGAAATGATCCACCTTCTGCGTCAGTCTCGCTGAAAGCTGCAGACCAGAACTGCTCCTATTCAGCCATCCTGCCCAAGCCTGTTATATCTATCCTATTGAGTGTCTCATATAAATTATTAAGACAAAGTGTTACATGCATTCAGAGTACACTAAATAGCTTCCAGACAGAGGAAGCTAGTGAAGTCTTCAGGAGGTGGAGGCTGTGAGGCAGCCAGAAATGGATGGCAGGAAACAAAACAGCATCAATTTGGGGAAGCAATGAAGAGACATGGAGGCACATAGACATGAGCAATAGTTAAGAAACAGCAGTGTGGCCAGTTTGATGAAATCAAGCCTGCTCAGGAACAGGGATTGTGGTTACATAAGGATTAGTGTCTTGGGGAAAGTTTCTGAAGGTCCAGGAATGTCAACATTCCAAGTTTAGATTTTTTTCTTTAAGCTTATAGTTTTTAATATTCTTCTCTCCCTTTTTTCCTCTTCATTCCGTCTTTTTCAGAATTTTTTTCAAATATCAAAGCAGAGCCCTTTCTTCAGATTAAATATTACATGGCTGACTAGTATTGAAAATAGGTGAAATCAAAGATGCTTCATCAAAATGTGTGCTGCAGGGAGGAAACATGGAAATTGCCAAATGATCATCTCCTTGAGATGGCTCCTGAGGGGGCCTCCTAGGGCTTTTTAAAATCTAGATTAACACTACAGCTCTAAGTAATCAGGAGTCAATTTTTCAGCTGAGAAGGAGAACTTTTTCCCAGTAAGTCTTGAGAACATTATTTTGCTCCTCTTGGACTTGTTTTCTCCCTTGTAACGTGGAGGTAATAATATTTTCCAGAGACCTTCTAACAGTGAGAAACAAAGTACTTGGCATAGTGCCTGGTCTATAAGTGTTCAAATAAATGTAATTGCAAAGTTAATGATTATGACTATGATAATGGAAACAGAAGGCACTGTCAGATTACAAGTTTCAAATTCCCCATCTTATTACCAGATCTCCATTGGGATTGAATTACTGGCTGATTCCAACACCAGGGTCAGAAGAACCCAGAAACTCAATAGCCCTCATGAAGAGTTACGACCTACCTGTGTACCTCTGGCAATTCCCGGATATTTAGAAAATGAATCTCTGAGGTTTTTCTGAGTCTAAACAAGAACTGAGTTTGACTGATCCTCTGAGGTGGCACTGTTTGCCCTGGCATGCCTCCACTCAGAAATGCTGCTCTGGTATGAATCTGGTTCACCAAAGATAAAACAAAGAACTCTGTCCTCTCCACACCCAGCATGGCATAAACCCTAAGTATTTCTTACTCCAGAGAAATCGCTGCTCTCTCAGTAAAGTAGCTGGTTACATTCTTTTCTCTTTAGACCCCTCATGCATCATTTTAAAAATAAAATACATGTGACTCATGTCATAACTATGATATACTTTGTGTGAATAGTCATCTTCTCTGGAAAGGTGAATTCATTTAGTTTATTTATTCATTGATGCAGCAAACAAGTATTTAGTGGTAAGTGTGAACCAAGCACTGGCTTGAGTAGACACTAAAAATACACTGACAGACCAGCCTGCAAACTAAACATCACAAAAATGCTAGTGATGTGTTTCTATTTGTGTGTGTGTGTGTTTGTGTGTGTGTGTAGATAGACAGATAGACGTGCACACACTCGAAAAACATTTAATATGGAAAGTCAAAGTCAACTTCTAAATGTGTTTGTGTCTTTCCAGGCTGACTTATGTGGCATTGCCAACACCATCTGCTCTAGAGCAGAAAGACTACTTAATAGGCAAAAGCAGCTGCCAGCTTAGGCTCAATGTACTCTTTTAGTTCCCTCCAGGATGACCTGGTGTGACCACCCTTTCTAGGTAAAGAGGATTCTATCTCCATTTGACAATAAATCCTCAACCCAATCAAAGAGAGATCATGTAAACCTGGCTGACTTTAAGACACAGGGTAGTGGGAATTTTATGACTTAGTACTACCAACCAAAGGTCAGTGTGTTGATCACTCAGAAGAGTGAATCTAGGTAAGTTTTGCTTGGGATTTGATTGTTATCAATGTTTCCATACGACTGATGTGAGGAAGAATAATATTTCTGAAGTACTAGCACATGTTATTTTTTCCCTGACATTTTGAGACACAGTAAAATGTGGTGGCTAATCCCTAGAAAGTGGGTGCAGCGAGGGGTGAAGGTGGAGGTCATCTGGGAAAGGAAGGAGAATGAAATTTGAGGTCAATATTTTCTACTCTTGCAAAATAATGACTTGAAATAAAAATTAATGCTGCTATAGGAAAAAACCTTAAAAATCTCTTTCTTAAAGACTTGATATTATAAGATGAGAGCTGTAGTTGCCTCAGATACTTTATAGGGATTTGGCCTGAAATGAGAGTATCCCAATGCCAGCTGCTCTACAGTAGGCAACTTTCAGCAAATTGCTTAGTAATGACAGCAAATATTACAAAGTTATTGTAAGAAATTTCAAATATGTAAAATGCCTAAAGAGATAACAGACTCATTTATAATATTGGCATCCATTTCCTATTCTCTCTTCATTTAAAAATAATATAATTGAAATTATCTGAATATAACATTTAGTCTACTATGTTTTGACATTGCATAATATTTTATTAAAATATTAATGTTAACAATTATTTTATTGTTAAAATGGTCATACTGCTTAAAGCAATTTACAGAGTCAATGCTATTCCTACCAAACTACCAACATTATTTTTCACAGATTAGAAAAGACTATTCCAAAATTCATATGGAACTAAAAAAATCCTGAATGGGCATCCCTAAGCAAAAGGAATCAAGCTGGAAGAATCACATTACCTGACTTGGAACTACAAGCCCATAGCAATCAGAACAGCATGGTACAGGTGTAAAAACAGACACATAGACCAATGGAACCAAAAATAAAGTTGCACACCTACAGCCATCTAATCTTCAACAAAGTCTATAAATATAAGCAATGGAGAAAGGACTCTCTACTCAGTAAGTGTTACTGGGATAGTCGGCTAGTTACTGGCAGAAGAAAACTGGACCTCTACTTTTCACCATGTACAAAAACTAATGCAAGATAGAATAAAAATGTAAATGTAAGGTCTCAAACTATTGAAGGCCTAGAAGAAAACCTAGGCAATAGCATTCTGGACATTGGCCTTGGAAAAGAATTTATGACTAAGTCTTCCAATTGCAGTAAAAGCAAAAATTGACAAGTGGAACCTAACTAAACTCAAGGGCTTCTGTACAGCAAAAGAAGCTATTAACAGAGCAAACAGGCAACCTACAGAATAGGAGAAAACATTCACAATCTATGCATGTGACAAAAGTCTAATAAATAAAGAATCTATAAGGATTCAAAGAATTCAACAAGTAAAAAACAAACAAACAGAAAACATTAAAAAGTGAGCAAAGAACATGAATGAGGCACTTCTTAGAAGACATACAAGCAGCCAACAAACATATTTAAAAAATGCTCAACATCACTAAAGAAATGCATAGCGAAATCACATTGAGATACCATCTCACATAAATCAGAATAGCTATTATTAAAAAATTTAAAAAATAACAGATTCTGGTGAGGCTGTGGAGAAAAGGAATGCCTATTCACTGTTTTGGGGAATGTAAATTAGTTTGGCCACTGTGGAAAGCAGTTTAGATATTTCTCCAAGAAGTTAAAACAGAACTACCATTCAACCCAGCAATCCCATTACTGGGTATAGATCCAAAAGAAAATAAATGTGCAGGAAAACATCTTCACAAGAGCATGAGCCACAGTTCCTGGCCCTAAAATCAGTATCTTGAAGTGATATCTACACTCTCATGTTCATTGTAGTATTATTTACAATATCCAAGGTATGAAATAAACTTGTGTCCATCAAAGATGAATGAATAAAGAAAATATGGCATGTATACATCATGAAATATTATTGAGAATTAAAAGGAAGAAATTCTGTCAACTGCAATAATATGGAAGAACTTAAAGAACATTATGATAAATGAAACAGGCTAGACACATCAAGACAAATATTGCATGATCTCATGTATAGAATCTAAAAACGTCAAATTCATAGAAGTAGAAAGTACAATGGTGGTTGTCAGGGGTAGGAAGAAGTAGGAGAAATGGGGAGATGTTGCTCAAAGGGTACAAAGCTTTAGTTATATAGGATGAATAAGCTCTGGAGATCCAATGTATAACATGGTGGTAATAGTAATACCGTACTGCATACTTTAAATTTGCTAAGACAGTAGATCTTAAATATCCTCAGTACCAGAAAAAAAAAAGCCAATTATGTATTATGTGAGGTCATGGATATGTTAAGTAGCTTGATTGTGGTAATAATTTAACAGTATATATATATATATATATATATATATATATATCACATTGTGCACTTTAATATATGTGATTTCTGTCTGGCAATTGTACCTTAGTAAGGCTGGGAATGGAGGGAAGCAGATCCCCCAAAATGAGACACATAAATTAAGTTGAAGAACAGTACATAAAATGTAATTTCAACTGTGTTATCAAAAAGAAAAGATATTTTAATATTTATGGAATATATCTGGACTGAGAGAACGGCTGCCATAGGGAAGAGGTGTGAGGAGACCAGCAGAGTGATAAGATACAGGAGATGTTTGCTTTTCGGAAGTTTTGAATACTCTGTTTGCTTTTCCATATGGAATTCTCCAGGTGACAAGATGCCATTTAGGAGGCTCATGCCTTGTATGTAATTTAAAACTTTAAGCTCTTTATTTGTATTTTAATTATAGGTCACAAAGACTCCTAACAAAATTAATTGGGCTTTCACAAAATTGTTTTATATGCTATTCATTTTTCAGAATGACTACACCTTCCACCCAAGAATACAGTGAATCTTTTAAGTAAGTAATATATTTCCTTTGTTTGATCAATGCCCACCTAGTTGGCACTTTTTTATTGGCCCCTGGCAATACTGATTTTGTGGTAAACAGTTACAATAGTTCCTAGGCAAGGAATGCTTTGTATGGTAGGCATATGCTACCACCCAAAATGAGACAAGTTATTCAGTGGCTGACCACAGTTGAAAGCAGAATCAATAAATCTTTATACCATTGTGCTTGCCAAGCAGAGCCCTGTTGCACTACAAATATACTGACTAGTTAGAGACAGCCTCCAGGTCACATCACTCACTCCACACCCCTGACATCTTTCTTCTTCTCGTCCAACTTTTTTTTTTTTTTTCCATGACCATACTGCAGTCTCTGCTGAAACTTAAGAAAGACTAAAAATCAGGACAGCTGTTGTAGTTGGAAACAACCATGTTCTCTGTGTTGTAGTGGCCATTGAGCCTGACAGCTGCACATATGCAAGGCTAGTCAAGGTTCACTTCAATAGAAATGTCTTCTCTGTTTGGAAGAAAAAAATGCAGTCAGAATCTTAGAGTATAAGCTGATACTGTGAGCTGGTTCATTTTTGCAGAAGGAATATTTTTTCATTTGAAACAAATATATATATAGACCCACACATATAAACTTAGACGATAGCACTTTTAGTTAATTGAAAGTCAAAGTGGGGAATCATACAAATATATGTATATATATTTAAATATTTTATTTTAAATTATAGAAGTTTATTTATTTTCTAATGTCTAATGTGGAGCCAATGATGATTTTGGTGTGAACACGGTGTTGGGAATTCTGTTGTTGCCTGTTTTATGTGAATGTCACTTTTGTATTTTGTGCAACTTCTTAATGTATTATGCATTATAGATTTCTTTAAAGTGGAATTAATACTCTGAGATAGTTATAAAACAATCTGAGAGTAGCTTTCATCTACATTTTTACAATCTTTCCCCAAAGAATTAACTCATTCATATGTAATTCCTCAGCAACACTTTTAGTGATTAGTTTTCTGTTACCAATACTTCTTAGTATTCACGGAAAAAATGTATTCGTCCATTTTCATGCTGCTGATAAAGACATACCTGAGGCTGAGAAGAAGAAGAGGTTTAATTGGATTTACAGTTCCACATGGCTGGGTAGGCCTCAGAATCATGGTGGGAGGCAAAAGGCAGTTCTTATAGGGTGGCAGCAAGAGAAAATGAGGAAGAAGCAAAAGTGGGTTTTTTTTGTTGTTCTTTTTGTTTTTTTACATAAACCCATAAGATCTCGTGAGACTTACTCACTATCATGAGAATAGCATGGAAAAGACTGACCCCATGATTCAATTAGCTCCCATAGGTCCATCCCACAACACGTGGAAATTTTGGGAAATACAATTCAAGTTGAGATTTGTGTGGGGACACAGCCAAACCATATCATTCCACCCCGGCCCCTCAAAATCTCATGTCCTCACATTTCAGAACCAATCATGCCTTCCCAACAGTCCCCCAAAGTCTTAACTTTTAATCCAAAAGTCCACAGTGCAAGGTTTCATCTGAGACGAGGTAAGTCTATGAGCCTGTGAAATCAAAAGCAAGCTAGTTACGTCCTAGATACAATGGGAGTACAGGTATTGGGTAAATACAGTCATTGCAAATAGGAGAAATTGGTCAAAACAAAGGGGTTACAGGGCCCATACAAGTCTGAAATCCAGCAGGGCAGTCAAAATTTAAAGCTCCAAAATGATCTTTGACCCCAGGTCCCACATCCAGGTCACTCTGATGCAAGAGGTGGATTCCCATGGTCTTGGGCAGCTCTGTCCTGTGGCTTTGCAGAGTACAGTCTCCCTCCTGGATGCTTTCACGGGCTGGCATTGAGGGTCTGCGGCTTCTCCAGGTGCACGGTGCAAGCTGTTGGTGGATCTGCCATTCTGGGTTCTGGAAGATTGTGGCCCTCTTCTCACAGCTCCACTAGGCAGTGCCCCTGCAGGGACTCTGTGTGGGGTCTCTGACCCCACATTTCCCTTCACATTGTCCTAGCAGAGGTTCTCCATGAGGGCCCTGCCTCTGCAGCAAACTTTTGCCTGTCCATTCAGGCGTTTCCATACATCCTCTGAAATTTAGGCAGGAAGTTCCCAAACCTCATTTCCTGACTTCTGTGTACTGCAGGCTCAACACCAAGTAGAAGCTGCCAAGAGTTGGGGCTTCCACCATCTGAAGCCACAGCCAAAGCTGCACTTTGTTCCTTTTCAGTCACAACTGGAGTGGCTGGGACACAGGGCACCAAGTCCCTAGGCTGTACACAGTATGAGGACCCTGGGCCTGACCCATGAAACAACTTTTTTCTCCTAGGCCTCCAGACCTGTGATCAGAAGAGCTGCTGTGAAGGTCTGTGACATGGCCTAGAGACATTCTGCCCACCACCCACCTTGGGTATTAATATTAGGATCCTTGCTACTTATTCAAATTGCTGCAGTCAGCTTGAATTTCTCCTCAAAAACATGGGTTTTTCTTTTCTACTGCATCATCCGGTGCAAATTTTCTGAACTTTATGTTCTGTTTCCCTTTTAAAACTGAATGCTTTCAACAGTACTCAAGTCACATCTTGAATGCTTTTCTGCTTAGAAATGTCTTCCACCAGATACCATAAATCATGTCTCAGGTTCAAAGTTCCACAAATCTCTAGGGCAGGCACAAAATGACACCAGTCTCTTTGCTAAAACATAACCAGAGTCACCTTTGCTCCAGTTCCCAACAAGTTCCCCATCTCGATCCGAGACCACTTCAGCCTGGACCTTATTGTTCATATCACTATTAGCATTTTTCTCAAAGCCAATTAACAAATCTCTAGGAGGTCCAAACTTTCCCACATTTTCCTGCCTTCTTCGGAGCCCTCCAAACTGTTCTAACCTCTGCCTCTTACCCAGTTCCAAAGTTGCTTCCACATTTTTGGGTACCTTCTCAGCAATGCCCCACTCTACCGGTACCAGTGTGCTGTATTAGTCCATTTTCATGCTGCTGATAAAGACATACCTAAGACTGGGAAGAAAAAGAACTTTAATTGGACTTGTAGTTCCACATGGCTGGGGAGGCCTTAGAATCATGGCAGGAAGTGAAAGGCACTTCTTACATGGCAGCAGCAAGACAAAATGGAGAAGAAGCAAAAGCAGAAACCCCTGAAAAACCCATCAAATTGTGAGACTTATTCACTATCATGAGAATAACATGGAAAGGACCAGCCCCAGCGATTCAATTACCACCTCCTGGGTCCCTCCCACAACACATGGGAATTTGGGAGATACAATTCAAGTTGAGATTTGGGTGGGGACACAGCCAAACCATATTAAAAAAAAAGTAGCCTATTTTCACTCTATTTCACTGGCTTATATAATATGTAATTAAATTAATATAATCAAAGTAATGAGTACAACTGACATTTACTGGCTTGAAGACAAAGTCCAGCTGATCCTTGGACAGTAAGTGGCTTTCCTGGCAGGAGCAGAGGGGGCAGTTGTCTGTGGAAACAGCCCAGAGCAGTGCCCCATCAGCCACCGAGTGCATCTATCAGCACATCATACTTAACTCTGGGAGAAGGTGATGTATGTGTTGGTTCAAGGAATATCTTCTATTTATTAATTTCTTTTAGAGAGTTTCAATGCATTTTAAACAGCATGATCTTTTCTTCAGATGAAATCTTACACAGAAAAACAGAATATTCGTCAAGAGAGAAGCTGTTCTGGGGGGGTTATATTCATCATCTCTAATCCCCCCGGTGGTCCTAGAGAAACATCTAGAACTGTACCAGCTATGTGATGCTCAATATGACAACCTGTGACAGAGTCCAGTCCTTTTGCAGTAAAATGATAAACTGGAATCTAAAGATCTTGTGACCAGAACTCAGTTTTTCTGCTTCCTGGGCTTACACTTTTTCTGCTATTTTTTTTTTTTTAATATGGAATGCTTCACGAATTTGAGTGAAGCATTGATTAGCACAGGGGCCATGCTAATCTTCTCTATATCGTTCCAATTTTGGTATATGTGCTGCCAAAATGAGCACTCTGCTACATTTTTTATCTTTCATTTCCCATGTGACTTGCAGCTGCCTCTCATGGGGTCTTTTGGACATCTTATTATCTCTGAGTGGCAGCCCAAAGGTACTTCAAGTACTCACCTCCTTGGTGTCAGCCCTGACATTTGGCCTAGAGGTTAGGAAGGAAAACAGTAACTCGGCTCAGCATGGCGTTACTCTGTATGGTTTACTGAACCTGCCGCTAGCGACTGACCCCTGTGAATCAGGTATGTGGTGGACCAGCCATGAATTTCTTTCTTTCTGAACTTTTCTTCAAGACTGTTACTTTTCAGTAGTCTAAGAATATTTTTTTATTCTTAGGACCTAAGAAATATTTTTATTGCCTTCAAATTGCTCCCAGGGGAGGTTATATCCAAGCTTGGCTTGGTCAGTAAAAGGGATAGAAGGGTAAAAGGAAATTCTAGGCAGAGGGAGCATCAAATACAGAGGCCTTAACGACTTGAGCAAGCATGGTATTACAGAAGCAGAAGCTGAATCACGAAGGGTTTTATAACTGTGCTAAGGAGTTCAGATTTTATTCTGAAGGCAGTGGAAAGTTATCAAAGATAAAAGCAAGCAGGGGAATGGTATCAACAGATTGTGATTTAGATGGGTCATGCTGTCAACAGTAGAAAATGAATGGGGACAAGGAGAGATTGAGGCAGGGACACCAGATAGGAGACTGTTATAGTAACTCAGGGGAAAGATGATAGAGACCTGAACTAAGGCAGTGATAATTCAAATAAAGAGGAGGAGATAGATTCCTAGGCATTAAGCATGCCTGTACGTAGGACACTTTCCAATGTGAACTGACTAGAAAGCTAGATTAAAGTGGCCAAAACAATTTTTGAGGGCATGAATGAGAGTGTAGATTTCACATGTAATCTAGCTTCAGATTCAGTTTTAGGGAATATTGTAGAGCTTCTGGTTTTCCTCTTGGGGTTGCCATGAATGGCTGGAGGAGCTGTGCACTAACACAACTTTAAAATATGCCATGATTATGGACAGAATGTGTTTGAAGCCTCTTTGAGTTGTGCAGTGCTTCAACTCTTCTGCCTATGGTTGTGCAAACGTAAATTTCCAAAGATAGTCTAGCTTCTTGAGAAATGTCATGTGAGGTATGTAAGTCCTAGGATCTAATGTAAGACTGAAACAGTTATTGCTCTACACAGGTGCTGAGAGAGGTAAGAGAGGAATTCAGATGGCAACAGGCTCTCAGGCAGCTAGGGAAGGACCCCACAAGAAGGTCACATTAAGCCCTTTGTATCAAAACAGACTGAGGCAGAACTTTCATCGATATGGCACAGCTTGGAAACCAGTCCCAGTAGGGACACCCCACCATGGTGCCAAATTCAGGGGCTCAGGATATGGACTGCAGAGTAATGTGGAAAAGTCTCTAGATTGCTAAGCTCCTCCACAGCATCGGCTCCCAAAACCAAGAGTCCTTTTCTTTCCATTCTCTGTTTGGGAAAGGCTGAGATGCATTCACCTTCCTTTGCTTTACTGTAGCCCATACAGTTAGTAAGTCTTCTAGAAGTAGGCTGTTTCTGAAATATGTGAAGTAAATAAATATGTGTACTTGCCCATTACCATACACAGTAGATATATTTCTGATAACTTGTAGATATACTACATACAAACCAAATTTTATATTTAGATAGTTTTTATTGTGGTGACATTCTAAAACTGCATAGCAATTGTAGTTCATTTAAATATTTATTTAGCATTTTAACCCAAGGTGGAAGTCTGTAAGAGAGGAAAATTGCAGATGAAAGTACACACACTGTGTTGTTTATAATGTCAGTGCTTGACACATGTATGTGCCTGACACATAGTAGACACTTGATGAATGTTCACTGACTTCACAAATACATGAGTCTGTTCAACCAAGAGCTTCTATACAAGTTGTCATCACTAATGAGTCTGTGAAGTAGGTGTTGCTATCTCTGTTTTACATGAAAGAAAATAGAAGCTCAAAAATGTTAACTGACAAGTCCTCAAGGCAGAACTAATAAATAATGTGGCTGGAACATTAATTGAGATCTTTCGACTCTTTCCACTCTTTGGCAGCTATTTGTAAAAGTTTTGTTCTGAATAATTCTGATTTTGCGAAAGCTACTGGAGAATCTTCTTATAAAAAAGAAAACCGTGCCCTCATTTATGTTTTGTAAATAAATTAAAAAATGGCAGGGGGAATTTTTCTATAGTGGGATTCCCATCTTATAAATGCATAAAACCCTAGTATCCATTCATTTTGAAGATGGAATAATTGAGTACATGAAGCATATACAAATAGTTGATAGACACAGAAAGAGAAAAGGGAAAAGGGCAAAATACAAAAAAATCCGCAAAATTTTGGCTTCTTAACTTCCCTATATTGTCCTGCCTATTGTTATCACTTCTTTCATTTTTAGCTAGTGTTACATAACACTTATTCCTTTTTTTCCTATCTGCTTTCAGATTGAAAGATTTGTTTTCCAAAATTGTTATCCTAATTTGTTGGGTTGACTTGATAAACTGCTACAATAGAAATTGGCCAGAGAAGAACAAACAGGATTCAAAAAATAAAATAAAAATAACAGGTGTTGAAAATGATGGATGGAAGGGGTCATGATTCACTGGGACTCTGAGGTTTCCTCGACACACAATCTAATGCAGTTGACCCTAATGTTGGGGGAAGCTGGTTTCATAGTGTCACCTCTCCAATATACCACAAAGAGTACACTCTGCCCATTTGTGGCTATTCAGATTCCCACATCTCTCCCACCTGCATGGGGACCTCTTGGGCTAAAGTCAGCTCAAACCATCACATCCTCCCTTGGTGATCCCCACGGCTTCCACTGGAGATCATGTTCCTTGGTTCCTGTCCTAAACCAGCGCTGAGCTTTGCACACTTGATGTCCTTTTCTCTCCTATCTTTTTTTAGGCGAGGGTGAACAGAAGTCCAAGGATCAGGTGCTGGCTACAGAACAGAGAGATCTGACAGAGAGGGTTTCCATCAGAATCAAAGGTGAACATAAACCAAAAATAAGGACAGCACCTTCACTGTCAGGGTCCTTGCAGACAATAAAACAAGATACATTTTTATAATCAGCAAACACCACTCAGGAAAATTTGTAGCAAGCAATGCACTATCTTAATTTGATTCCCTCAATCCTTACTTGACTGGGAAAGCGTCACCTCATGGACACAGGGCAGTGGATCTCTGCAACCTGGTCTCAGCAATTTCCAAAAACTGCAGAAACCTCAATCTTGTCTTTGGTTAAACTTTTTTCATTCAACCTGCTCTAATTCAGAGATCTTTTTCTTCATACTTTTTCTAAATCATTGAGTAGGAATTAAATATCAGATTTTAAAATAAAAAATAAATTTGCTGGGGTTTTAGTTGATAAAAGAAGGTCTAATAAAATATAAATAAATACATGCATGCATGAAATTTTGGTGGAGGTGGCAATATACTCCCCAGCAAGTAAACTGCAAATTCACAATGGTGTTTACTGAAGTGCACTATTTTTAGAAAAGGCATGTCTAATAGAGCTTGGCTTTGAGAGCTGTGTGATCCAGCCTTTCATCGCTATGAGTTGGAGAGGAGTTTGGCAAGCCCTGAGCGGGGAGAAATCACCACCAGGGCTTCTACTGCATGAACCTCCGCTCTTGTGACCAAACATAGCCTTGCTGCTTCAGGAAGGTTTGCATAAAAAGGGATTGATTTTCATTTGATTCTGCAAATGGACTGCCTGAGTTAACCTGGTGGAAAGGAAGAGAATAAAAAGGGGAAAAAAATTCTTTGGCAGTTCTGGCCAGCTTCCAAATGCTTCAGGCTGCCAGCACAACTGGCTTAATCTGCTTCTTTAGAGCCGAAGACATGCTTAACTTTTCAAGGCCAGAAACTCAAGACTTAATGAGTGATAATCTAAAATTCTGAATCTTTTTCTGGTAAGAAACAAAAACAGAAAAGGAAAAAACAAGCTATTATTCTTAGACTTCTGCATTTAAATTTTTTTAAATTGCAGGAATGGTGGTCATTCTTCTTTACTTTGAAAACATTTTTTAAAATTGTAAAAATGCACAGCATCTATAAGAGAGAATCCTCTTGCATGTGTTGTTATTATATGATTGTGTTAAACTATTTAAGATGAGAAAATGTCTCTCTTTGAAATAAAGTTTGTTGAATTTAATCTAAAATAATTGTTACTTCTTTGCAGACCATTTATCATGGGCAGGCATTAATTTCAGTTTAGTTACAAAGATGAAAGATCAATAAAACATATTCCCTATACTCAGGGACCCCGCAATCTAACAGGGGAAACACAAATTCATGAATATATAAGGATATGTCTTATAATTCTCACGCAGCGTGAAGACCATTATATGAAAAATACGGGCAAGATGTGAAGATAAGATAATGTAGCAACAAATTCAGCCTAGATAGACAGAAGTTGAGTAAGGCTTCACATGGATATTAATGTTTGAGCTGGGCTTTAAGGAAATATTATCTAACAAGTGTTAGAAGTGAGACCAGGACTAAGTGAGGACATGTAAAGCACTTGCTAATGGTAAGGCCAGCTCTGTTCTGACAAGGGGGCTGGGCCCGACATAAGATTGCACAGCTTCTACCTCCTGGTCAGAGCTCCACCAGGCTTCACCAGAACTGGAGCACTGGGCTTCTGACAGGGCTTCTTGCTTCACCTGTCACCCTTCCATTGAAGATTTTTCCCCCCAGAGTGTTAAGACTCAATCCTTTAATATATAAATCATATTTGTAGAGCACCTACTATATGTCAGGCACTCTACTAGATACTTGGAAGACACCAATAAACAAAACAGAAAACTGCCCTTGTTGAACTAATTCCGTAGCAGTGAGAGAGAGTCACACCATGCAAAAACACAATAGATGAGTAGAAACTAAAATTTATAGTATATTAAAAAGTAGTATTTTTTTAAAATGTGAAACTGGATCAGAAAGAGTGGAGTTGGGAGAAGGCTAAAATTTTAGATAGAGTGGTCAAGGTAGACTGCACTGAGGCGTCGGCCTTTAAGCATAGACTTGAAGGTGTTAGCCATGTGAGTAATTGGGGAAGAGAACAGCCAATACAGATGACAAAAGTGTTTTCAAAAACAGCAAGAGGTCATTGTGACTGAAACAGGGAGCAAGGGAGAAAGAAATAATTGGCTCATGAAGGATCAGGGTATTATAAAATATCTGGCTTGACTTGGTGGGAAATGGTTTTTGAGCAGAGAAATGACATGCTCTGATTTATACGTTAAAAGGAAACAACCTGGCTGACTTGAGAGTAGGCTTTTGGAGAGAATGTTGAAATGGAGCATGCTTGAGAGACTGCATCAGTAACCAGGAGAGAGAAGGAAGAGGCTGAGAACATGGGAATAAGCAGAGGAAATGGGGTGAAGCAATGACAGTCTGGATATATTGTGAAGGCAGAGCCAGTAGGATTTGCTGATGAATTGGCTGTGAGGTGAGAATGGAAGGAGTCAGTGATATTACCAAGGATTTTGGTCTAAGCGTCTGGAGGAATGGAGTTGCCATCCACTGAAATGGAAAAGGCTGCAGGTAAAACAGGCTTGGGGATAAGACAAGGAGATTAATATGGGGCATATTAAGTTTAGACACCCCAGCAGAAACAGAAATCTGGCTTTATGGGAGAGGTGAGAATGGGTATATTCATTTGAAAAATCACTGCTGTATAAATTGTACTGAGAGTCATGAGCCTGAGTGAAATCATAAAGTGAGTATGTATACAGAGAGAAGAAAAGAAGATCATGTGCAGTTTTGATTTTCTGTTCCTGTGTTAGTTTACTGAGGGTAATGGCTTCCAGCTCCATCCATGTCCCTGAAAAGGGCACAATCTTATTCCTTTTTATGTCTGCATAGTATTTCAGTGTTTATGTACCACATTTTCTTTATCCAGTCTATCAGTGATTAGCATTTAAGTTGATTCCATGTCTTTGTGACTGTGAATAGTGCGACAGTGAACATAACAAGTGCATATTACTTTATAATTAAATAAATTATATTCCTTTGGTATATACCTGGTAATGGGATTGCCAGGTCAAATGGCATTTCTGCCTGTAGATCTTTGAGAAATTACCACACTGTTTTCTACAATAGTTGAACTAATTTACACTCTCACCCAATAGTGTATAAGCATTTCTTTTTCTCCACAACCTCACCAGCATCTGTTGTTTTTGACTTTTTAAATAATAGCCATTCTGACTGCAGTGAAAAGGTATCTCACCGTGGTTTTGATTTGCATTTTTCTAGTGAGCAGTGACGTTGAGCTTTTTTCATATGTTTTTTGGTCGGATGTATGTCTTCTTTTGAGAAGTGTCTGTTCATGTTCTTTGCCCATTTTTTAAGGGTGTTGTTTTCTTTTCTTGTAAATTTGCTTAAGTTCCTTGTAGTCTCTGGATATTAGACCTTTGTAAGATGGATAGATTGCAAAAATTTTCTCCCATTCTGTAGGTTGTCTGTTTATTCTGATGATAGTTTCTTTTGCTGTACAGAAGCATTAGATCCCATTTGTCAATTTTTACTTTTGTTGCAATTGCTTTGGAGTTTTTGTCATAATCTTTTCCTGTTCCTAGGTACTGAATGCCTAGATTTTCTTCTAGAGTTTCCAGAGTTTTGGGTTTTATATTTAAGTCTTTAATCCATCTTGAGTTTATTTTTGTATTTGGTATAAGGAAAGGGTATAGTTTCAATTTTCTGCATATGGCTAGTCAGTTATCCCAGCAACATTTATTAAGTAGGGAATTATTTCCACATTGCTTCTTTTCATCAAGTTTATTGAATATCAGATGATTGTAGATGTAAGGTCTTATTTCTGAGTTCTCTATTAATTTTTTGATTTGCGTTTCTCTAATAATCAGTGATGATGAGCATTTTTTCATATGTTTGTTGGCCTCATATGTCTTCATTTGAAAAGTGTCTGTTCATATCCTTCTCCCACTTTTGGATGGGTTTATTTGTTTTTTTTTTTTTTTTTTCTTGTAAATCTGTTTTAGTTCTTTGTAGGTTCTGGATAGTAGCCCAATGTCAGATGGGTAGATTGCAAAAATTTATTACCATTCTGTTGGTTGCTGGTTCACTCTAATGATTGTTTCTTTTGCTGTACAGAAGCTCTGGAGTTTAATTAGGTCCCATTTGTCTATTTTGGCTTTTGTTGCCAATGCTTTTGGTGTTTTAGCTATGAAGTCCTTTCCTATGCCCTGAATGATTTTGCCTAGGTTTTCTTCTGGGGTTTTTATGGTATTAGGTCTTATGTTTAAGTTTTTAATCCAACTGGAGTTAATTTTAGTGTACAGTGTGAGGAAGGGGTCCAGTTTCTGCTTTCTGCATGTGGCTAGCCTGTTTCCCCAACACCATTTATTAAACCGGGAATCCTTTCCCCATTGCTTGTTTTTGTCAGGTTTGTCAAAGATCAGATGGTTGTAGATGTGTGGCATTGCCTCCAAGGCCTCTATTCTGTTACACTGTTCTATATCTCTGTTTTGTTACCAGTACCATGCTGTTTTGATTACTGTAGCTTTGTAGTATAGTTTGAAATCAGGTAGTGTGATGTCTTTTTGTTTAGGATTGTCTTGGCTATGCGGTCTCTCTTTTGGTTCCATAAGAAGTTTAAGGTGGTTTTTTCCAGTTCTGTGAAGAAGGTCATTGGCAGCTTGATGGGGAGCGTTGAATCTATAAATAACTTTGGGCAGTATGGCCATTTTCATGATATTGATTCCTCCTAACCATGAGCATGGAATGTTTCTTCATCTGTGTCTGCTCTTATTTCCTTGAGCAGTGGTTTGTAGTTTTCCTTGAAGAGGTCCTTTACATCCTTTGTTAGCTGTGTTCCTAGGTATTTTATTCTTTTTGTAGCAATTGTGAATGTGAGCTCTCTCATGATTTGGCTCTCTGTTAGTCTCTTATTGGTGTCTAGAAATGCTTGTGATTTCTGCACATCGATTTTGTATCCTAAGACTTTACTGAAGTTGCTTATCAGTTTAAGGAGGCTTTGGGCTGAGATGATAGGGTCTTCTAAATATACAATCATGTTATCTGCAAATAGAGACAATTTGACTTTCCCTTTTCCTAATTGAATACCCTTTATTTTTTTTTTTTCTTGCCTAATTACTCTGGCTAGAACTTCCAATAGTATATTGAATAGGAGTGGTGACAGAGGGCATCCTTGTCTAGTGCTGGATTTCAAAGGGAATGCTTCCAGTTTTTTGCACATTCATTATGATATTGGCTATAGGTTTGTCATAAATATCTTTTATTATTTTGAGATATGTTCCATCAATACCCAGTTTATTGAGAGTTTTTAGCATAAAGAGCTGTTGAATTTTGTTGAAGGCCTTCTCTGCATCTATTGAGATAATCATGTGGTTTTTGTCTTTAGTTCTGTTTATGTGGTGGATTATGTTTATAGACTTGTGTATGTTGAACCAGCCTTGCGTCCCTGGAATGAAGCCTATTTAATCATGATGGATAAGCTTTTTGATGTGCTGTTGCAATTGGTTTGCCAGTATTTTATGGAAGATTTTTGCATCTATGTTCATCACGGTTATTGGCCTGAAGTTTTCTTTTTTCGTTGAGTCTCTGCCAAGTTTTGGTATCAGGATGATGTTGGTCTCATAAAATGATTTGAGAAGGATTCCCTCTTTTTGTATTGTTTGGAATAGTTTCAGAAGGAGTGGTACCAGCTCCTCTTTGTATGTCTGGTAGAATTCAGCTGTGAACCCATCTGGACCTGGGCTTTTTTTGGTTGGTAGGCTATTAATTGCTGCCTCAACTTCAGCCCTTGTTATTGGTCTGTTCGAGGCTTCAACTTCTTCCTGGTTTAGGCTTGGCAGGAGGCAAGTGTCCAGGAATTTATCCATTTCTTCCAGGTTTACTGATTTATGTGCATAGAGTTGTTTGTAGTAATCTCTGATGGTAGTTTGCATTTCTGTGGAATCTGTGATATCACCTTTATCATTTTTTATTGCATCTATTTGATTCTTCTACCTTTTGGTTTTTATTAATCTGGCTAGCAATCTATATTGTTGATCTTTTCAAAAAATCAGCTCCTGGATTTATTCATTTTTTGAAGGTTTTTTTGTGTCTCTATCTCCTTCAGTTCTGCTCTGATCTTAGTTATTTCTTGTCTTTTGCTAGCTTTTGAGTTTTTTTGATCTTGCTCCTCTAGCTCTTTCAATTTTGATGATAGGGTGTTGATTTTAGATCTTTCCACACTTCTCATGTGGGCATTTATTGCTATCAATTTCCCTCTAGACCCTGCTTTAAATGTGTCCCAGAGATTCTGGTACATTGTGTCTTTGTTCTCGTTGGTTTCAAATAACATCTTTATTTCTGACTTCATTTCATTGTTTATCCAGTAGGCATTCAGGAGTCTGTTGCTCAGTTTCCATGAAGTTGTGCAGTTCTGAGTTTGTTTCTTAATCCTGAGTTCTAATTTGATTGCACTGTGGTCTGAGAGACTATTTGTTATGATTTCTCTTCTTTTGAATTTGCTGAGGAGTGATTTACTCCCAATTATGTGGTCAATTTTAGAGTAGGTGCCATGTGGTGCTGAGAAGAATATATATTCTGTGGATTTGGGGTGGGGATTTCTGTAGATGTCTGTCAGATCCACTTGGTCCAGATCTGAGTTCAAGTCCTGGATATCCTTGTTAATTTCCTGTCTTGTTGATCTGTCTAATATTGCCATTGGAGTGTTAAAGTCTCCCACTATTATTGTGTGGGAGTCTAAGTCACTTTGTAGGTCTTTAAGAACTTGCTTTATGTACCTGGGTGCTACTGTATTGGATGCATATATATTTTGGATCATTAGTTCTTCTTGTTGCATTGATCCTTTCACCATTATGTAATGCCCTTCTTTGTCTCTTTTGATCTTTGTTGGTTTAGAGTCCATTTTATCAGAAACTAGGATGGCAACTCCTGCTTTTTTTTTTTTCTCTCTCTCTCCATTTGATTGATAAATCTTCCTCCATATCTTCATTTTTAGCCTATGTGTGTCCTTGCTCATGAGATGGGTTTCCTGAATACAGCACACCAATGGGTTTTGACATTTTATCCAATTTGCCAGTCTGTTTCTTTTGATTAGGGCATTTAGTCCATTTACATTTAAGGTTAATATTGTTATGTGTGAATTTGATCCTGCCATTTTGATGCTAGCTGGATGTTTTCCATGTTAGTTGACACATTTTCTTCGTTGTGTCGATGATCTTCACCATTTGGTACATGTTTGGAGTGGCTGGTACTGGTTGTTCCTTTCTATGTTTAGTGCTTCTTTTAGGAGCTCTTCTAAGGCAGGCCTGGTGGTGACGAAATCTCTCAGCAGTTGCTTGTCCATCAAGGATTTCCTTTCTCCTTCGTTTATGAAGCTTAGTTTGGCTGGATATGAAATTCCAGTTGAAAGTTCTTTTTTCTAAGGATGTTGAATTTTGGCCCTCACTCTCTCCTGGCTTGTAGGGTTTCTGTGGAGAGATCCACTGTGAGTCTGATGGGCTTCCCTTTGTGGGTAACCTGACCTTTCTCTCTTGCTGCCCTTAGCATTTTTTCCTTCATTTCAACCCTGATGAATCTGATGATTACATGCCTTGGGATTGCTTTTCTTGAGGAATATCTTTGTGGTATTCTCTGCATTTCCTGGATTTGAATGGTGACCTGCCTTGCTAGGTTGGAGTTCTCCTGGATAATATCCTGAAGAGTGTTTTCCAGCTTGGATTCATTCTCTCCGTCACATTCAGGTATACCTATTAAATGTAGATTAGGTCTTTTCACATAATCCCATGTTTCTTGGAGGCTTTGTTTATTTCTTTTTACTCTTTTTTCTCTATTCTTGACTTCTCATTTTATTTCATTGAGTTNAATGAATGAATCAATGAATGAACGAATGAATGAATATAAGCCGCCTTTCCTCTCCACTGCTTTCTTTCTCTCCCTTCCTTCCTTTCTTCCTTCCTTCCTTCCTTTCTTTCTTTCTTTCTTTCTTTCTTTCTTTCTCTCTCTCTCTCTCTTTCTTTCTTTTTCTTTCTTTCTTTCTCTCTTTTTCTTTCTTTCTTTCTTTCTTTCCTCTTTCTTTCTTTCTTATTCTTTCTTTTCTTTCCTCTCTCTTTCTTTCTTTCTTTCTTTCTTTTCTTTTCTTTTCTTTCTTTTTTTGAGATCAAGTTTCACTCTTATTGCCCAGGCTGGAGTGCAATAGTGAAGTCTTGGCTCACAGCAACCTCCGCCTCTGATATTCAAGAAATTCTCCTGCCCAAGCCCCCTGACTAGCTGTGATTACAGGAATCCACCACCACACCTAGTTAATTTTTGTATTTTTAGTAGAGATGGGGTTTCACCATGTTGGTCAGGCTGGTCTCAAACTCCCGACATAAAGTGACCCCCTGCCTTGGACTTCCAAAGTGCTGGGATTAAAAGCATGAGCCACTGTGCCCTGCCGTTTGATTCCTTTTTTGTTTTGTGTATATACTACAAATTTTCTGTTAATTACCAAGAGACTTACATAAAACATCTCATAGTTATAACAGCCTAGCTTAAGATAAAAACAATTCAACTGCTATGTATAGAAACACTCAACAGTTTTATTCTCTTTAATATATGATTTATATCACACTTTACATTTTTTATATTGTGTATCTAACAACAAATTATTTAAGCTATATGTATTTTTAATACTTTCGTCTTGTAGCTTTTATCCCTGAGTTAAAAGTAATTCATGCACCACCATTACAGAAATCATTCATTTTTCTCAACCAATACATAAATAATGTTTATTTCTTTTTACTCTTTTTTCTCTATTCTTGACTTCTCATTTTATTTCATTGAGTTGATCTTCAATCTCTGATATCCTTTTTTCTGCTTGGTCGATTCAGCTATTGAAACTCGTCTATGCTTTGTGAAGTTCTTGTGCTGTGTTTTTCAGCTCCATCAAGTTGTTTATATTCTTCTCTAAGCTGTTTATTCTAGTTATCATCTCATCTAACCTTTTTTCTAGGTTCTTGTTCTCTTTGCATTGGGTTAGCACATGTTCTTTTAGCTCTGAGAAGTTTGTTATTACCCACCTCCTTAAGCCTATTTCTGTCAATTCACGAGATTCATTCTCCATCCATCTTTGATGTGTAGCTGGTGAGGAGTTTTGATCCTCTGGAGGAGGAGAGGCATGCTGGTTTTTGGTGTTTTCATCCTTTTTGTGCTGATTTCTTCCCATCTTAGTGGCTTTATCTACTTGTGGTCTTTGTAGCTGGTGACTTTCAGATGAGGTCTGTGAGTGGACGTCCTTTTTGTTAATGATGAAATTATTTCTTTCTGTTTCTTAGTTTTCCTTCTAACAGTCAGGCCCCTCTGCTGCAGGACTGCTGGAAGTCCACTCAAGACCCTGCTTGCTTGGTGATCACCCAGGGGGCTGCAGAACAGTAAGGGTTGCTGCCAGTTTCTTCTTTTGTTTTCTTTGTCCCAGAAGGGTACCTGCCAGATGTCAGTCTGAGCTCTCCTTTATGAGGTGTCTTTTTGGGTATACTTGTGTTGGGGAGCTGCTTGAGGAGACCGTCTGTCCCTTATAGGATCTCAAGTGCTGTGCTGGGATCTCCGTTGTTCCATGTAGAGCTGCTGGGTAGATACCTTTAAGTCTGCTGCATAACTCATAAATGCCTCTTTTCCCAGGTGCTCTGTCCTAGGAAGGCTGGATTATTTATAAGTTCCTGTCATGCTGCTGCCTTTTTTCATAGATACCCTGCACAGAGTAGTCTAGTCACAGTCTGCCAGTGGAGGCATTGCTGAGGTGTCACAGGCTCTGCCCAGCTGCTGTGTGAACTGCCTCAGTACTGGCGGACTGCCTCCATAGTGGGGGATGCCCTTCCCCTCACTGAGCTGGAACGTCCTGGGTCCAGCTGGGCTTGCTTGGAAACTCTCAATCCAGAGTGTTTCGGATTGCTTGTTTTGTGAGGGTGGTACCTGCTGAGCCAGATCACCTGGCTCCCTGTCTCAGCCCTCTCCCTTTCAGTTGAATGGGCTGCTCTGTGTCCCAGGTGTTCCAGGCGCCAGTAGAAGCGGCTGCTCAGCCTTGTGTGAGTTTCTGTGCACCTGCCCAGCACCGCCTGAAACTGCCATGCTGAAAACTCGTGGCACTTTTCAGCCCAGGAATCTCCTGGTCTATGAACTGCATTCTGGTGCTTTTCCTATTCGATCATCTTGGATCCTCCCCCTAACCCTGACCTTTTAAAGACTATGTATTCAGTGAGAAATTTTGACCACGGAGACGCTTACATGATATATGGGCTGATCAACAGACATGGAAGAATTCTGTTGGTCTGATTTAATGAAGTGCTTGCTATAGCATACTCCCAGAGGACCACTCTTGATTTGCCTCATCAACTGTTGAGCTTAATTATAAACTAAAATCATTACATCAGAATTTATTAATTCTGAATTTGCAAAATTTAATAACAGCATATTAAAAATTTTATCTTTGCTTTAATTTAAAAAGAGTTTTACTAACCAAATTTATGATGTAAACAAGGGAAATTTTTGCTAACTTTTGAAAATTGTTTCTAAGGAGTTTGTATACAACTATTTGTGAACAACATATTAATAATACCCATAGATTATGCTGCTTTGATGCATTAATTATATGTATATTTTTTACCTATTTGGTAAGGGAGGTTTTTTTCCTAAATAATCTTGCTAGCTTCTCTCCAGTTATCCAAAAGTAATAATTAGACTGTTTAATTATTGATTCAATAATGTAGATAAAATAGCATTTGCTGAGTTTGTATTGTTCAGTCATTACAGAGTTAACAAAGATGTATTACATGCTCACTATATGCTAGGCCCTTTTTTGGGCACTGAAGACACTATCAGTGAACAAAAAAGAAAAAAAAAGAAAAAAGAAAAAAAAAATCTTTGCCTTTGTCAAGCTTGCATTGTCCTAGATTTTAGAATTAAAACAATAAATAAGTTAGACATGATTCCTGCCTGTATACAGATTTGATTCTGGTGGGAAAGATGAGCAAAAGACCAGGTAAATAATTTTGTAAAGAGAATTCAATAATAAGGGAATGTACAGGGTGATGGGAAAAGACATGGTCATTCTGACTCCCACTTTGGATACAGTGATCAGGAAAGATCCCATGAAGAAATGATGAAGCTAAAACGTGAAGGATAAGAAAGAGCCAGACATTTAGAACCAAGAGAAAGGGGGAAGAGTTTTTCAGGTAGGTTGACAGCCCTAGGCAGAGAAGAGTTTCTGGGTGAGGAACCTAGAGGAATTGCCTATGACTGGAACTTAGTGTAAGCAGCCCTGGAGGTTCAGATGGGAACCATATCATCTGTGTTCTTGTAGCCTGAAGTAAGGGGATTGAGCTTTATCCTAAATGAAATGGAAAGGGGTTTAAACAGTGAGTAGCAACCAACTTCTATTTGTAAAAAAATATTTCTGGATGCTGGAGAATGGATTGCAGAGGGGAATGGAGGAAGCAGGGAAGGCAGCTTGGAGCCAGGTAAGAATGGTGAGGGCTTGGACCACAGTGGCGACTGTGAAAATGGAGAGTAGGGAATAGGTTTGGGATGCACTTTGGAGGTTGATGTGAGAGCATTATTTAAAAATGGAATGAGGATTAGCAAAGTAAAAGGGAAGAACCAGGTCTAAACTGATGACATCACATGTTAAAATGGAAAAGACCAGTGTAAAAATAAGGTTTGCTGGAGGGAAGGTTGACATGAACAATGACGAGTTCACTTTTTGATGTGCTAACCTCTGTGATGCCCATCAGACATCCACATGAAAATGTCATGTAGCCCATGAGATATGTGAGTTAGAATTGAAGACACTGTTTAGGCAAAGGCATAAAAGTTAGCAATCATCGGTAAACAGAAAATGTTTAAAATAAAGGGCCAGAATGAGATCAACAGAGAAAAGAATATAGATGATCAGGAGTCAATTAGTCAGCAATTCTTTATTGTGTTCTCTTTATGTGAGATGCACATTGCCTAGTCATTGTTGGCAAGCAAAAATGTATAAGACAATATCTTTATCCTCAAGAGACTTACATTCAAGGTGAAAGGAAAAACACATACAAATGAAAGCAAATTTCAATAAAAGAAGGATCAGTATCAGTCCAGAGAGTAATTACTATGCACATCAAGAAAAGAGTCATTTTGTGATGGTGATGGTAGACTGGGGGCCCCTAGATGGGGGGCTGATCTAGGATTCAGGGGGATTGTAAAACTTCCAAAACTGGGTAGTTTGTATACATGTGCATATTTTTTTAAAAAAAGGATGAATTGTGAAATTCTCAAAGGGTTTTGTGAATCAAAAAAAAAAGGGATTAGAAGCATTGCCATGGGAGATAAATTTAGTCTCAATTTTAAAAGGATTGGTTAAATTATAGAAGGTACAGAGAAGGAGGATGGATATTTCAGGAAATGGGTAGAGTGCAAAGAAACCTCCTGAGACAAAAAGACATTCAAAGCATCTGTGGGAATGGTTTTAGACATTGTGTTTGGGACAGGGGATTTATATAAAGCAGTGAATAAACTAAAACTGGAAAAATAGGTGGAAACTGAAATGGGAGACAACCTTAAAAGAGAACTAAGGAGATTGAATTTTTTTCTACAGACTATGGAGAATTTTTGCATTCAATTCAGCTAAAAAATTGAGCATCTGATAAATGCAAAGCAATGTGTAATGTCCTGGTGTGTATGTGGTAGGGGGTGGAGACACACGTATAGTGGAAGAAGGGTTAAAATTTCCCCATAGCACAACAATGGTTAGCAATCATTAGCATTTGTATTCAGTGCTTACTATGGGCCAGGTTCTATACTAAGTGCATTAAATGTATTCTCTAACTAATCTCCACAACCTTATTGAAATGTATCCTATTGGGATACAGGGAAGCTAAATTACATGTCCTTGGTTATATGACTAGGAATAGTGGAGTCACTATTCAAACTCAGGCAGTGTGGCACTGCCCATGCCCTGAATGTTGGCTCTGACCCCCCGCTTCTCACACCAGGGCACTGACACCTCTGGAGGGACTCTGCAGTGTACCAAGTGGTATGTTAAGGACAAGATAAATATTGCATATTTTCATAAACCATAAACTTTATTTCAAGATTTGGAAAAATACATATATCAAAACAGACATGATTATAAAAATCGCATTAATTCTTAATGACTATATTGTATAACATTTATTCAGAAAGGTGCAAAGTCATAAGGACACAGCTCAATATACTTTTACAAAGTGAATGCATCCACGTAACTGCCACCCAGATGAAGAAATAGAACACTACCAGCACTCCAGAGCCCGAGTGTCACTAAAATTAACCACTACCCTGACTGCCAACTAATCACTGATTATTTTGTCCTGTTTTAGATTTCTATATAAATAGAATCATATAGTATGTTCTATTTGCCACTGGCTTCTTTTCCTTCAAATTAGGTTTGTGAGATTCCTTCATGTTGTTACATGTGACACTAGTTAGTTGATTACATGCACATAGTTTTTAAGATAAAATATGTCACAATGAAATTTTTTGCCTTTTAAGGGAATATGCCACATTTTTTTGAGAATGCATTTAAGTCTCCTCTTCCTTCTGGTCACTCTGATGTCAAAGTTTGAACAACACATGAGCAAGCACTGATTTGAGGTCAGGAGAAATGAATTTTAGTCTTCCTCACCTATTCATAGATGTGTGACCTTGGGCAAGTCACTTCTCTAAACTTCTGTTCCAGTACTGATAAAATAAGGAAGTTAAGCCAGAAGGTCTGTCTTTAGTCTATTCCATTGTGAATATTTTTGCTTCAACTCTTAGCTTCAGATTAGTTTGGGTTTAACTTAGGGAAAAGTTATAGAGAAAATACATTTTTCCAAAATAAAATTACTTATTCTATTATAAAAGAAAAACATGTTTGTTGTAACAATTCAAACAACACTGAGCTACCTAAAAGAAAATGTAACAATGCACCCATCCCTTTCTTGAATTCTACCTTCCCTAATGTATAAAAGCAATGTTAGTTTTGTATTTACACTCCCATAATATTTTATTATTATTATTATTTTGAGACAGAGTCTGGTTCTGTCGCCAGGTGCCAGGCTTGAGTGCAGTGGCACGATTTCAGCTCACTGCAACCTCTGCCTCCTGGGTTCAAGCAATTCTCCTGCCTCAGCCTCCTGAGTAGCTGGGACTACAGGCACGTACCACCACGCCCAGCTAATTTTTGTATTTTTTAGTAGAGACAGGGTTTCACTATGTTGGCCAGGATGGTCTTGATCTCTGGACGTTGTGATCCACCCACCTCGGCCTCCCAGAGTGCTGGGATTACAGGAGTGAGCCATCATGCCCGGACTCCCATAATATTTTCTGTGCTGTAGAACTATGTGCTTACTTAAATGGATATTACTGTTATTGTTATTTTTGAAATGGAATGGTACTAACACATTTTGTTCCTCAATTTTCTTTTCATGGAAATCCTTTCAAGGTTAAAACTGTTCATTTGAATTAATGTCTACACAATGTTTCATGGTATGCATTCACTGTAGTCAGTCAATCCTTTATTGATTGATATTTAGGTGGTTTCCAGTTTTTATGCCATCATAGTGCACTACAATAAGCATCCTCATGCATACAATATTAAGCCCTCATAATCTTTCTATTTTGTCTGATAAATATAAATGGTTAGATTGTTTTCTAAAAAGTTGCTCTAATTTGCATCTCAGTACTTGAGGTTTGTGAAGGTTTGAATGTGAGATTTGAAGAAAGGGAAGACATGATAGCTTAAATAATTTTCAACAATATTCATAGAAATCGAAAGCTAAAAAATAAAATATTGAGTATTTCTTTACAGGCTTATGTTTGAAATTGCCGAAGTCTGAAACCAGGTGTGTAGGGAGAAGAAACATTTTCCAAAATAAACAGAAACAGAAACAATGGTTTTAGTGCTCAAAATACAATATCAAGAATTAAAAGGCAAGAAATAATTATTTCTAAAAAAAAAATCACAGAAATAAGTCATTCATGTGATTCTGTAGACAGGCATGTGAGTTGGCTGGTTAATTAAACTCTGTTTCATCATCAACCTGACAAAACTTACAGGAACTTCTGAAAGCCTAATGAGGCAGCTTTTCTGTCCTGCCCTCCACACTGGGGAGGGTATCCTTGGCCACTCACTTCTCTGGGCCCTACATCATGCATTCTGGGCTAACAGACAGAGGTCTTGGATAAGATGGACCAAGATTTAGGATTAGGCTATTTGAAGTTGCCAGTATTATATAGAAAAGATTTTTTTGTCCTGTGGATGTTTCATTCTGAGGCTGGTCTAGGAGGAAGAATTTTCCCATTACCCAGCAAGATCTGAAACACCAAAACCTCCATAACGCCCTTAAGAGAAAGCCAGATGAAAACTATTATCTGGGATAACAAGTCAGGTGCTAAGAGGAAAAAGAGGGGCAATGGGAGTGAGGAAAGGGAGGGCAAATGCCTAAGAGACCATTTAGAGAGAAGGAAAGGGAGGGAGATCAGAGAGGAGTGACTCCTTGATATACAACCTGACTCAAGGGGGAAAGTAGCAAACATTTTTGCATCAGCTCTGACCTCTGTGTGCAGGCCTTGAGAGGCTGTTGGTGAGATTTTATTTCTGGTGGTGAATAGTTTCTTCCTGTCCTTCCAAGTTTTAGTGGCATAGCTAACAGGTTGCATCTACAATGTGCATGGCATGATTCTATGATAACGTGCTCTTCTTTGCACAAGAAGATAGTGCTACTTATTCATCCCCATGGTACATGCTGTTTTTCTATTCACTGGGGTAGTTTTATGCTAATCCTGCCACTCCGTTTCCTTGGGCTGTGTGCAGGCAGCTGGTTGAGGCTGTGAAACAGCTAACTGGCCAGGAGTGGGGATGACCCTGTGACCTCCACCAAATAGAGTGAATGCTCAATCAACTTAGCATGACTCAGTCACTCACAGCTGTGTTTTAATCAAGGCTCTAGCACTTACCCATTATGAAAAGTCATTCAGGGCACATGTTTCACTCAGCTTCCAATTCTTATCTATAAAATGGGAATGATAGTTGTTTTTTTTATGGTATGATCGAGGGGACAAATAAGCAAAAATATATACAGCATTTACCCTGATAGCCAAATAACGAACACTCTTTGTCACCTCAGGAAAAAAGATAATATGGTGCCTTTCCCCTAGATGTAATTCTTATGAGTGCCTACCAGGGTCAGGAAGAGAAAAAACTGGTCACCCTCTGAGTATTAAGCTGTGTCCAACGTAAAAGACTCCTTCACATCAGTGTGTGAATAGCTGCGCAAGTGTCTACTGAAAGCCTTACACAAAATTTAAGGTATTCAGAGAATACGTTTCACCTGTCACACCCCAGAAACTCCTGAGAATGTCTGTGCTTGGTAAGTCCTTTGTCTGATTCCACATTTGAGTCTCAGTTTGACTCTTCATTTCTGGCCTAGTGGTCTACCTTTGATAAACCGTTCTTCCTTTTGAATGACATATTTATTTATCATATTATACTACTGTCAAGAAACCCTAAATATAGCCATGTCCTTTTACCAACTGGTGGATAGTCTGGCCTTCATTCTTTTACATACTATCATCTCCAACACTTTCAGGGAATGCTAAGAAACTTTCTCTGCATAGATAAAAATAATGATACTGAGTCATTTCCTTTGTTACTCTTTGAATGCCCATATAAAGTTATCAGCTAAGTGTACCTAGCCTGGGCTCGCAAGTGTGCCTGCTTAATATGGTGTAATGCTGGTGACATTAGTCACTGTTAATTGCTCAAGAGTTGAGATGAGGCAGGCAATCACTGAGTTCATCTGTAAAAAAAAATGACTGTAGTCATATTAAGAAATAAAAGGCTCTATGGCTACTTAATGACTGCAAGTTATTTCAACAAAACTGACAGCATTCATTTTCATGGGAACATATACTGCACCAGAACTCTGAAAATGCCAGAGGGCAAGCAGTTTGGGGTTCTTAATTGTTTCATTTTAGCCTTCATTGTTTTTCTATTTATCAGTTGTTTTTTCTTTTAATAGAGTCTGTTCTATTCCAAATTTTCAGCTCGTTTGATTTTTAAAGAGAATATGTGGTTTGAATTAAACCCGACTGGATATTGACTTCATTTGAAAAAGATTTCCCTTCAAATTTTTTCCTACACTGGCATTCATTTAGACAGAAAGCAGTAAAGGAGCCACACAGATACTGTGGAGGTAAGTACTACTGTCAGAACGATGCTCTCTCTTTGCCTCTTGGGGAGTTTTAACTAGGGCTGTGCTCTGTGGAGGAAGCAAGATGCTGGAGGTGGATTTTCAGAACTTCGGGTATTAAGCAGTTATCTTTTAACCTACACTTAGGGCACATGACCTTCCAATTTTGTAGTGTGCCAACTGCAGAGAGAAACTCTGCTGAAATCTGTTGTCATGACAGACAGGGCCATATGAAAAGTGCTGGAAAAATTCCTCCTTAGACTATAATTGCCTTGATGGGCAGAAACTCTGCCTTCTATTCCGCTATGGAGTATGTATGCCCCACAATGCTCATGGCTGTGTTCAGGGTTTATCGTCCAAGGCACCATCAGCCTCAAAGCACAATTAAATTGGGACATTGAAAATACTCAGTTTGCCTAAAGTAGCCAACTATATTTTGTTTCATTTTATTTGTAGACTTATGATCCTTAATCCCTGGGTACATAATGTGTACACAGTTTTGTTATATGAAAAACCAGAATAAACAAGCAAGTTATGTGGTATATTTGTGGTCATGCAGATGACATGAAATTGCCTAGTGGATAGATACGTGGCTTCCTTCTAACTGTGAATCTGGGTGCCCTGCAGAGTTTGAGCATGGAAGTCAGCAACACTGTGTAGCATGAAGTCCAAGCTCTGAAGCCGGACTGCTTGGGTTTGAAGTCTGCCACATAATTTCTTAACATCATTCTGCCTCAGCTTTTCCATCTATAAAATTAGAACAATGATTACACCTAATTCATCAAGTTGTTACGAGGATCAAATAAATTAATACACACACATTAAAAATGTTTCAGTAGTTCTTGGCACATAGTAAATGCTATGTAAGTCTTAGCTGTGAATATTGTTAATTACTGTCATTAAGAATCTAAGGGCTGGACACTGTGGCTCAGGCCTGTAATCCCAGCAGTTTAGGAAGCTGAGGCGGGTGGATCACCTGAGGTCAGGAGTTTGAAACCAGTCTGGCCAAAATGGTGAACCCCCATCTTTACTAAAAATACAAACATTAGCCAGGCATAGTCCCAGCTACTCAGGAGGCTGAGGCACAAGAATCGCTTGAACCCAGGAGGCGGAAGTTACAGTGAGCCGAGATCGTGCCACTGCACTCCAGCCTGAGTGGCAGAGCGAGGCTTCATCTCAAAAAAATAAAAAATTAAAAAATTCTAAGATTTTGTGATATTAAACATGGTTCTCTATAATCAAAACGTTGATTGCACATTCAGCAGGTTTTTTCTCTCTTTGTTCTTTCATTCTCTTCCTTTCTTTCCTTTTCCTTTCGTCTTTTACTCTCCTCACCTACAGCTCTGGCTTTATGGCTACTTCGTGATTCTTGGTATTTTGAGTCTTGCCTGAAGTCATCTTTTTAATGGCAGTGGTGTGGGCAGAAGGGAGTTGTGGGGAGGGTGGCAGTCCTGTGCTGCCCACAGCCCAAGTCGGAAAAGGTAGATGCTTCAGTTGTTAGGGGCTCCCACTCCATACCTACCCACATGCCTATTCAGAGGAAAGAACATTTTTCTGTGTGGAGGTGGCATTCATGTTGGAAGGGAATGGTAGATGATGTTATTTTTGTTCCCGCAAATGTGGATGTTTAAAATAGTGCTTTATTCAATCGGCATAAGTGACACATAGACTATGTATAGTGGTGAAATTGGGCCTAGCAGGTGACAAGGGTCAGATCTCACCAAAATCAAGCATCATGGTTCTCCACCAATAGTACCCAAGGAGTCAGCTTTGAGGATGGCCAGCACAGACCCCCATCTCAAGTTGACTGGCAAATTTACTTGCACAACTACCAAATTGTCTGAAATGGATGTGCTTCAGAGCCAGTGAACTGGGATTTTGGCTTCGTTTCCATGGGGCATGCCAGTGGGTCACATTTCCTCTCTGAACCTCCCTCCAAGCCACACTGTACTCTTGAAGGGTAAGTGTATTCGTTATTCTTTTGCTTTTTGACTCGGAGCCCTGCAGGCCTGGAATTCAGCCAGTGTAACCGAATCATGAGGCTGCAGCTTGGGCTATATTTAATTGGAGGTTTATTGTCTTGCCATGGTTCTACAAGTTTAGGGAACTTTTTTGAGACTGATTAAGGTACTGTAGGGATTTGAAGTAGTGTCAATTTGGGCTCCTCATGCCCTTTATACTGACTATAATTAAAAATGTATTTAAAGTGTTAAGTTTAGGTATTTGAAAATTGCCCTTTTATACTTTGAGTCACCACAGTAAGAATTCTAGGAGAGATTCTTCTATTTTGAAACAAACAGGTCATGTTTCATAGTGTGTACCTTTGGGGAAAGAGGGATGGAATATTCTATTCCTACGAAAAGTTTTACTACCAAAACTCATCTGATTTGGCTCTCCAAAGAAAAAGAAATGCATAGATTTTGAGGCAAATATAAAGCTACCATATGTACCAGGGAGACTTTTGAAATATTTCCAGAGTGTCCTTAATTCATTTGAAATGCGTGAAAAATTTGAATTTTATTTAAGAACAAGTGGGGGGAGCCAGCTAATCAAAAACTTGAGAGTGAAAGATGGCTGTGAGGAAAGAATAATTTCATACTTGCTAGACATCGCTATAATAGATTACATAGAACATTTGGCTGATTTGAATTAGAACCCACATGCCACCTCCACCCCCAACCTTCTCTTTTCATCTCGTTAGAGCCTCTTCTTTCTGCCCTCAAGTGTAGTTTCGATATGACTAGGGAATGGACACTAAAAATATTTCTGGAATGACGTGACCCTCTCTCGCCCCATCCAGGAAAGGGACAACGCTTCACAAGAAACAGCACATGCTTTCCTTTCATTTCTGGGAGTCCCGGGGTCAACCTACAGATGCTGCTTCTTCCGTGGCTGATGGCATTCAGACTCCTCGCTGTGGCCGACGGTGCCAGGCAAACAACTGGACAGGACAGCTCAGCTACAGAACACTGGCCACAGTCTCGGCCAGAGCAGCAGCCCCCCAGCCACAGACCACCTCCACCACCCCATCCAGGAGCATTCCCGCCTCCTTCAGGCTTGCTGCGGCCCCGCCACAGGGGCTGAAGAACTGGGAGGTGGTAGCAGCAGTAGCAGCAGTGCCTACAGCCTTGGGGCCAGTCCAGACACGTGGGACCCTGCTTCGGGTAACTCTGCAGCCCCTCCGGAGCCAGAGAGGGACCGAAGACTTCCCCAGCGCTCACCATTGCCTCTTCCTGTGGCTGAAACGTGGGCAAGGGCTCATAATGGAAACTGCCCCTCCTAAGCCGAATTCCAAAGCAAGACAGGCAGAGGTGGGGGTCGGGGTGAGCAGTGCTCAAGACAGCCAGGAGCTCAAGCAGCAGCTGTGGCCACTTCCCAAGCCTTCAGCGTCCTCCCATCGAGAAGCGAAATATGTGGAGATGTGCGCTTCAGCTGAAGTCCAGAGGGAGAGTCCCCGGACCATGAAACTTACCCTGGGGCACTGCCCTGGGGGTCAGAGGGCCTATAGGAGCCCAAAGGAGAAAGCCCAAGATGAACCCAGCGGTCAAAAGTGCAAGGCTCCAAGGCCCCAGAAAAATCCTGCCTCCTCTGAACTCTCCAGATCCCAGCATTCTGCCTCTGAAGAGGGTGGCAACTTCTCATCTTCCTCGTCTTCCTCTCCGGTGAACAAAGCAAAAGAGGATGGCCTTTCCAAAATGGAGGACTCCACCACATCCACGGGGGCTCTGGCCACCTCCTCTTCATCCTTAGGCTTTGAGAGTGAGAGTGGTGAGAGCGAAGTTTGCCAGCTCTTGGGAGGAGAAGGGGGGAAAAAATCAGGAGGAGGGGAAGGAGGAGGAAAAGGAGAAGGAAGAGGAGGGGGAGGAGGGGCAGGAGATGGAACAGAGTGCAGGGACATTATTGCCAAGTCTCAGGGCAGCAGGGACCCCCCTAAAGTCGAAGACGCTCACTACATCACCACCCATGAGATCCAGCTGAGTGAGGTGGAACAGGACATGGATTTCGACGTGGGACTGGCCTCCCGCTGGGATTTCGAGGACAACAACGTGATCTACTCGTTTGTGGACTATGCTTCCTTTGGTGGCAGCGACGAGACCCCGGGGGACATCACCAGTCCGACCGAAGAGGACGACGACAACAGCTGCTACCTCAGCACCACTCCTAGCACCAACACCACCCGGACGCCCAGCCCCACCAGCAGCGACCTGGCCCGCCCCAATGCAGGCCGCAGTGGTCGCGACACCAGCAGCACGGAAGTGGGCAGCGGCCCCTCTGACAGTGGCCCCACTCCCCCACCCACTGGGCCTGGCACTGCCACCCAGAGTGAGTCCGTGCCCGAGACCCCGGAGGTAGCTTCAGGGGCAGCAGCCGCCGCAAGCAGCTGTGGGAGTGCAGCAAGCCAGATCCTCCTATCAATCAAACCGGCTTCCCGGGCTATAAATGAGCCTAGCAACGTGCATGCAAAGCAAAACATTATTTATGCTGCCAAGCATGAAGGCGACATGAGCCTCCGCGTCTCCACAGCTGCTGAACACAATTCAAGTTTGCTGAAGCAAAACCCGGCTGCAGCCGTGGCTCAGGACCATGCAAAGAAATTCATTGCTGTCCCTGCTCGCCTGCAAACCAGGTGCGGGGCCATCCGGGCAAAGGAGCTGGTGGACTACTCCAGCGGAGCCTCCAGTGCCGTGAGCGAATTGGACGATGCGGACAAAGAGGTGCGTAACCTGACCTCCCGGGCCTTCCGGAGCCTGGCTTACCCCTACTTTGAGGCTCTGAACATCAGCTCGCGGGAGTCCTCCACCACGCTCTCCGAGGTGGGCTTTGGGCGCTGGTCGACCTTCCTGGACTTAAAATGTGGGGGTGTTGGGGCCAGGGTGGAGCAGAGCCTCCTCAGGAGCAGCGCGGCCTCTGTGGCTGCAGGTCTGAGGAAGGGCAGTGGGGCCCGGGCCACTGCCGACCAGCTCTACATCCAGTCCAAGAAGTCTCAGACCAAGGCCTTGGAGTTCGTGGTCAGCAAAGTCGAGGGGGAAATCAAACACGTGGAGACGCCCCTGTGTTTCCAGAAGCAGGTCCAGATGGGCTCCCGCGTCGTCACCCTTTTGGAACCCCTGAATTTACGCAGTGACAGCAAAGCCAGCTCGGCCCCTGGGCCCGGCAGGGCCACCAAAGGCCCGGGCAAGGGCCCCGGCTCTGCATACACGGACGACGGCTCCGAGACCTCCGAGGGCAGCAAGCCCGCCTCCCGCGCCGACGGCCCCCAGAAGTCCAAGTTCGCCTCCAGTCTGCTCAAAAATGTCATTTCCAAGAAGATGCAGCGGGAACACGAGTTCAAAATGGAGAGGGGAGAAGTCACAGATACATCCCACCACTTCGCAGGCACCTCCAAGGAGACGGAGGGCGCCCCCGGGAGTGAGAGGCAGCGAGAGAGGGGCCTGCAGAGGCAGAGCTCTCGACACTCTGAGGCCGGCTCCGAGTACACCGTGGCCAGCGTGTCCGATGCAGGCGGAGAGGGATCCGTGGCCGGCACCAAATCCCCCATCTTCAAAGCCAGTACCCCTCGGGAGCGCAGCGCAGGCCCCGGCCAGAACGTCACCGATGGACACACAGAAGTGTGTGAAATTAAAAAGAGTGCCTCAGAGACCGTCAAGGGCATCTTCCTCCGCAGTCAGAACAGTGCGTTCCGGTCATGGAAGGAGAAAGAGGCCGAGAAGCGGGAGGAGCAAGCCCCCATCCGGAAGCTGAAGCTGCCCAAAGGAGGCGACTGGCGGGCTGATCTCGGGGAGATCTCCGCCAGCAAGAACACCATCATGTCTCGCCTCTTCGTCCCCAACATCCAGCAGACACCCAAGGACAAGCAGCCGGGGAAGCAGGCCACCAAGTACCCTGCCGCCCAGGCCACCTCCACAGCAGTGATCAGACCCAAGGCTCCTGAAATCAAGATCCGGCTGGGGAGTGTGCAGCAGCCGAGCTCAGACTTCAACATTGCCAAGTTGCTCACGCCCAAGCTGGCCGGTGGCAGCGCCTCTAACCTGTTCAAGACCGTCGAGGACAACAGCAGGGCACAGCAGAAACTCTTCCGCGGGGACAACCTAGAAAAAGTGCCCCATTTCCAGGTGAGAGACATCAGAGACAAGTCCAAGACTCAAGGCCCCCTCCACCAGGTGAGAGATGTCAGGAAACTAATCAAAGGATCAGGGGATAGCAGTGACAAGGGCAGTGTTACCCCAGAGCAGGGACTGACTGGACCCAAACCCAGGCAGCTGTCTGCAGCAGCCGGCGGATCCGGATCCCTGTCCCCCATGGTGATTACATGCCAGGCTGTAGTGAACCAGAGGGAAGACAGCATGGACCGAGAGCCCAGGGAGAGCATGGGCAAAGGGGGCGGCAGCAGAGTCTTGAATTCCTCCTCCCCAGAAGGGACAGTCTTGGTTCACAGGGCATCTGGCAGGCTGCCTGTGGCTACCATTGCCCCCAATAAGCCCGAGCAGGGCTCATACCTGCCTGTGCTCAAGATTGTCTCCAAAGCTTCCACCCAGAAGACCCCAGAGAAACTCAAGGAGGAGGAGGTCAAGGAGGAAGGGAAAGCCACAAAGCCAGCCCGGAATGCCCTGGAGAAGCTGACTGCAGCGGTGAGGTCCATGGAAGAGTTGTACAGCTTCAACAGAAACGAGTGGAAGCGCAAAAGCGACCCCTTGCCTATGATGATGGACAGCCACGTGCTGTCACTCATTGCCAGTGAGGAGAGGGAAGGGGTAGTGGGTGCTGAGGGAGACCAGGACAGGTTGTCCAAACGGCTGGGTGAGGTAGAAGGGCGGGGCACAGGAAACAAAGCTGCTGTGGTCCTGCGAGGGGCACCCATAGAACGTCTGCAGCGGAGGAACTCCAACCCCAGCGCTGAGAGTGTGTCTGCAAGGGCAGCAGCCTTTGAGAACCTGGCCAGGGAAAGACCCCGATCTCTCTACATTCCCCCAGTCCACAAGGATGTGGAGAGAACCCAAACCCTGCAACCCCTCCCACCACTCCCCAGCAACCGGAACGTGTTCACAGTGAGTGCCAGCAGCATCCAGAAAACTGGGGGTGTCGCTGGGAAGTTCCCACAAGGACCTTCTCCAGAGAGTCCTTCAGCAGCTAAGGGCATCAAATCGCAGGGACTCCGGTCCCTCAAGATCTCTCCGGCCACCCGGGCACCTCCTGATGAGGTGACCAACAGGAAAAGTGGCAGCAATTTGGAGAAGAGCAACAGTGACTGTGAGAATTACCTGACCATCCCTCTTAAAGGAAGCTCTGCTGCAGGGGAACTTCCTGGCAGGCCTGGGGCTTCCAGGGAGGGACCTCTCAACTCCTCAGCTGCCACTCTCTGCAGTTTACCCCCACTGAGTGCCCGCAGTCAGGTCCCCAGTAGCTCCAAAGGCTCTCAGGTTAGTGGAACCAGTCGACCAGCTTGGCGTACTAAACCTGACAACCCCCGGGAGACAGTAGCTGGCCCCCCAGGGCCACAGAGCCCTGAGCATCCCCCCACCACCATCTACCACCAACCGCCGCTGCCCTTCACCCTACAGGGGGCCCAGCCCCAGGTCCTCTGCTTCTCCCCACCCAGCATGCCTGCCCCAGCACCTGCAGGCCCAGCTCCAGTCCCCACAGACCCCTTCCAGCAGCCACAGCCTCAGCAGACCCAGCGTAAGATGCTCCTGGATGTGACAACTGGCCAGTATTATCTGGTGGATACACCAGTACAGCCCATGACCCGGAGACTGTTTGACCCTGAGACAGGGCAGTATGTGGATGTGCCCATGACCTCCCAGCAGCAGGCTGTGGCTCCCATGTCCATCCCTGTGTCTCCCTTGGCCCTGAGTCCTGGGGCTTATGGACCCACCTACATGATTTATCCTGGGTTTCTGCCCACCGTGCTGCCCCCCAATGCCCTGCAGCCCACACCAATTGCTCGCACTCCAGGAGGCAGTGAGCTCTCCCCAATGGCGACAGAGTCTTCCAGCAAAGAGGCAGCTGCAACGTTCACTGAGGCTCCATATTTCATGGCTTCTGGTCAGTCTCCAGTCTCCTCATCCTCCTCAGCCCCAGCAGCCACATCCCAGCTTGTAGGGGCCAAGGGCTTTGCCCAGCTGCATGGCAAGCCTGTCATCAGCATTACTTCGCAGCCCCTGGGGCCACGGATCATTGCTCCCCCTTCCTTTGATGGCACCACCATGAGCTTTGTGGTAGAACACAGATGATGAGCAGCCACCAGGAAGCGGAATGAAACAACTGCTGGTAAGTGAATTTCACTTCCATTATAAGGTTTAAGAGAGTAAGAACAATATTTTTTTCTTTGTATTTGAAGTGAGAGATTTACAACAAAGGATGCTGTCTCTAGAAATGGATGTTTTGGCAGAATAGAACAAGCCTGCATCCAATTTATGAAGGGGATAATTTTCTTGCCAGGATTCCCCCTCTCCCCAGATTTAAGTCCCTAAGGTCAACCTTTGCCCTTTGACCTTTTCAGATTGCCTGAGTGTTTTTTCCCACCTGACAGTAGAAGGGAAGTGAACCTTGAGTCTGTCTCTTCAGCCTGTGGTAAATGATGGCAGGGCAAAGAAACAAAAACTCAGCTTGGATTTTGTGGAGTTAGGCTCACTCTTTGTTCATGACAGCCCCAGGGACAGGACGAACTGAACATCCTAGGAGATCATTGGAAACCCCTTCAATCTGTTTGCTCCCCAGAAGTATGAAGAAGCAAAGACAGATGTTTTCTTGTTAGGACCATTTTCTAAAATCTGCAGAAAAGCTTCTTTCCCCTCTTGTATCTTCCTTTTGAAATAGCTTATATAAAGGGGCTATATTTTTTAAGCTCTCATTTTTCAGTTTTCAGATGATCAGAACACATTCTTAGGATGATTTCAAGGTCTTTAATATATCTTACACAGACACACACACACTTTGACACACACTTTGACACACACTTTGATCTCTATGGAGCATGGGGCAGATTCTGGAGCTGCAGTTACTCCTTGCTTGAATGGAGTTGCTGTGTTAATCCAGTCCTGTTCAGACTGAACACATTACACTTTGCTGCTAATCCACAGGACTGTTATTTTCATGTCTGCATTCTTTCTTCAGAAAAGAATCAACTTCCACACCTACCCCTAGGTAAATGAAATCAGAGTAAATAGATTCCTGACATCTAGGTTAATCCAAATGCCCAAACAGGAATCCCTGGAAATACAGTACGTGGAACTTGATAGGAAGAGTGAGCTTTACTTGTTCAAACCAGGACACTTCAGGTCAAACACATGACAGGGCAAAGACACCTTCAGATAGGAGCGTAAAGGTGTCAGAACTGTAGGGACAAACTTGCCCCTATACTCCTGTTCTCTTCAGATTGGGAAAGGTTACTATTATAAATGCTTCTTAGGACTTTCAGTGTTTGGTAAGATCATATTTTGAACCAAAAAAAGAGATAGAAAGAAGAGAAATCCTATTTATGCTTCTATAATAAAAATAAGTTATTTCTCTTTTCTCTGTTATAATGGAAAAGGAACAGAGGAACATTGTTGCTTTGTGCAGTAAAAGAGGCTTCAATCAGGAATTAGGTTCATTGGATTTTTGGAGTCACACAGCTTCTCACCAGCTGTGTGATCTTGGGCGTGACAAACTCTCTAGCATTTATGTGTCATCTCCAGTGGGGACAATAATATCTAACCCTAAACATGCATCTGAGTATCAGATGATATAACAATGTATTGCAAGCTATAAATTTTGTTCAAATTAAGGGATCGTTATTGAATATTATTACAGTTACTGGCCTGTAAGACAACATTAGGCACTGTTCAAAAAACCCTTAAATCTTTCTCTAAGAATTCAGTTGAGAGCGCAAGCCTCATTTTAGCTGCAATCTAGACATACATTATTTAAATTCTTCTCCTCGGAGAGTCTACAACAGGCACTGTGTAGACAAAGAGAGGAGGGAGAAAATTAAAGACAAATAAGCCACCTTTTGTTTAGTGTAAAAATTTTAAAAAAAATCAGTATGCATGGGTAGGAGACTCAGAATTAGAGAATTAGTTTCGCAGAAGGAAAAGAGTAGCCAATAGGCAAAAGTGTTTTAATCGCTTAGACAGGTGCTGTGTTTACCTAGGGCTATTTTGGACCAGCTAATGCTATGAGGCCTTTGTGCAAGCTGTGTAGGTGCAGAAGCAAGGGGAAGGGAGGACGGGGAGGAGAGGAGGGAGGATGGGGCACACACTTGCACAGTGTCCTCTTAAGCAGCTGCCTTTGGCCTTTCTCCTGTCTGTTGAGTCTAGAGAGATTAGACTTCGGATTGTTTCCAGTAAACACAGATATGTATTCGAGTTTTTAGCATTTTGGAGTTGAATAATGATATTTAAAATTTTTTCCCTTTTTGAAAGCACAACCTTTATTTTAGTAAATAAAGCCCTAAAGATGACGGAAAGGTCAAATCTGGTTGGAAACTAAAGATTAGCTTTTTGTATGCAGGCAAAAGTTGACTTAGCCAAATTGAAATAATGAATTAAAAATCCTTCAAAACTCACCTTTTTGAACATTCAGTACCACTCTCCAAAGAAAAGCCAGATGGATATTTTTAAGTGTGTAATTCTTTTCTTTGAGAAAAAAAAATGTAAGCACTGTTCAGATCTTCAACATGCTGATATAGATGGTCAGTGTGAGAAATTTTGAAGTGTGATTTCAGGTCAAAATTTCCTTTAAAAACCACACTTACTGCAGATATTTGTTTTGAGGTAGGGTAGGCTTATGCTCCCCTTTCAAATGAGAATTTGTGTAAACGATTTTATCTGACCACAAGAGAAGAAAACTGGGACTCAGAAAAAAATGGTTTTGCTGAGGTCCCAGAATGTGACAGAACCAGGACCTGTGGAACCAGCTCTTAACCCCTGGGCCACACCATGCTCCCTGCAGAACACTCTGTGTTTCTTGGTGTGATGCATGGAGCAAAAAAAGGACTATAAAGGAGGTGTAATGAGCTCTGAACTGGCAGCAAGGACACCCGGGATCTGCTCTCTGGTGGCATTTGGCCATTAACCATCTGTGTTTCCATTTGCCTCTCTGGACATTTGTAAAATGAATGTTTCAACAAAATGCACTAATTCAACAAGCATGGATTACATGCCTACATTCTGTCAGCCACTGTGTACTCCATGGTGGGTCCATAAACAAGTAACACAAGTGAGGGGCCTATACTCCAGCAGGAAACAGACTTGTACACACAAAACTGCAAAACAAGTGTTCAAGAACTGTCATAACCTTTAAGATTCCTTCCAGTTCAAATAATATTTCATCATCTATTTTTAGCACCACATTGCAACAGGGAACTTCACTTTTTTTCCTCCCCTTGTATATTTGAACATAAACAGCTGCTGTTATCTCTTTCTGATTATTCTGCTATAAATGTTCCTTTATTAAAAATATATATATAGAGAGAGAGAGGTGGGTTTTTCTCACTTCTCTTCATCCTGTGGTCAGTATTCCAGTGCTTCTCAGACTTTGCCACTGCCACAGCCAATCTAAAAAGATAATAATATTATTCATTTTCTTATTATTTAGTACTCCCGTCTCACATTGTGATTACTGGACAGGGCTGTTTACCACCTGGGACCCAACTGCCCAGATGACTGCAGCAGTAACCCAACTGCAACACACCAGTGTGATAGGAACACCAGTTGCAAAACTTCACCACTTTCTTTTACTCTGTTGTTAGATGTTTTTGTCTGTCTATTTTGGTTTTTAATGGTCCACCTCCACAGGATCTTTGACTACTTTTGAATGATTTTTTTTTCTAGTGTTCTGTTATTGGAGGCAGATGGCTATATTTTTTCCTTCCTGACATATCCAGATGTTAGATAAAAATATATATTAGATGCTATATTTTTGTTTAAAGATTTTAATTGAGATGATACTAAATATCATTTACAAGGGCATAAAGATAAAATAAATATCTGATATTATCAAAAGAAAATTTTCATTGGCACAATGCCTGTTAATATAGTGGATATCAGCCTAAGAGAATTGCAATTATTTTGTTTCATTTGAATGTCCCTTTTTTTTATGACTTTGTGTCTTTATTTCTCCCTGTGTTTTATGTTGCTCCTGCATTGTTGGTCTTTCTTTTCTATTTACTTCCTCAGAGTTACTTCTACCCCTTGATTAGGGCCCCATGCATCAGCAACTGAAGTAGGAAGAGTAAGGGCTAGATTCAGGGAGAGCTGTTTTATTAGAGTATTTTAAGAGGGCCCTAGAATGGTCCTTAGATCATCAAAGCCAGTCTCTTTGTATTAAAATTGCAAGAGGAAATTAGCACTCAGAGAGGATAAGTGACTTTTCCTTAGTCATAGAACTGGGACTTGAAACCTAAATATTCCATTCCAGAGCCTTTTTCTTTTTCTTTCCTTCTTTTTTTTTTTTTTAATTATACTTTTAAGTTCTGTGTACATGTGCAGATCGCCCAGGTTTTTTACATAGGTATACACGTGCCATGGTGGTGGTTTGCTGCATACATCACTCCGTCATCTACATTAGGTATTTCTCCTAATGTTGTCCCCCCCAATCCCCCCACCCCCTGCTATTCTTCCCCTAGCCTCCCACCCCCCAGGCCACAGTGTGTGTTGCTCCCCTCCCTGTGCCCATGTGTTCACATTGTTGAACACCCACTTATGAGTGAGAACATGTGGTGTTTGGTTTTCTGTTCTTGTGTCAGTTTGCTGAGAATGAGGATTTCCAGTTTCATCCATGTCCCTGCAAAGGACATGAACTTACCTGTTTTATGGCTGCATAGTATTCCATGGTGTATATGTGGCATATTCTCTTTATTCAGTCTATCATTGATGGGCATTTGGGTTGGTTCCAAGTCTTTGCTCTTGTGAACAGTGCTGCAATAAATATGACATGTGCATGTGTCATATGATAGATTTATAATCTTTTGAGTATATATCCAATAATGGGATTGCTGGATCAAATGGTATTTCTGTTTCTAGATCCTTGAGGAATCACCACACTGTCTTCCACAATGGTTGAATTAATTTACACTCCCACCAACAGTGTAAAATCATTCTTATTTCTCCACATCCTCTCCAGCATCTGTTGTCTCCTGATTTTTTAATGATCGCCATTCTAACTGGCATGAGGTAGTATCTCAATGTGGTTTTGATTTGCATTTCTCTAATGACCAGTGATGATGAGCTTTTTTTCATATGTTTGTTGGCTGCATAAATGTCTTCTTTTGAAAAGTGCCTGTTCATATCCTTTGCCCACTTTTGATGTTTTTTTTTCTTGTAAATTTGTGTGAGTTCTCCATAGATTCTGGATATTAGCCGTTTGTCTGATGGGTAGATTGCAAAATTTTTTTTCCCATTCTGAGGTGGGGTTGCTACATTGCCCAGGCTGGAGTGCAGTGGTGCACAGGTGTTTTCTTCTTTCTGTCCATTTCTACTTTTCCTTTTCTCCGTAAGGCCACTTTTCTTTGATCAACTTACTTCCTCGTGTCTGTCCCAATAGTCTCTCTTTTTTCCCTTGCCATTTGCTTGATAATTTATTTTCCATCTTTTGCTTTTTTTTTTTTTTTTTTTTTTTTTTTCTTTTTTTTTTTTTTTTTTTTTTTTTTGCACCTTATTCCTTATTGGGGTTTCTCATTTTCCCTTCACTTCAACTTGATTTAGTTCAATGCCATACCATCTTGCTTCTTCCCTTCTCCTAACTTCTTTTGTAGTTTGTTTTTATCTTAGATTAGACAGCTTAAAGGGTAGGACTCGGTGGGTCCTCCGGCTCCCTCCCCTGAATGTTCTTAAAGCACTGTACTTGCAGCCAGCCCAGGCACATCATCCAAGGGACAGGAACTTTGCTGCCCCAAGCGCACGCAGGCCAGGTAGCTAATCTGCAGGCTATAAGCTAGACATTTTATTTTCACTTCATTCCATAATTACCTTCATGAATTGATAAATTCATTTCTATTTTTCCCACAAACTTGATAGTGACATCCTATCCCAATTATTATATATAGCTGCTGTTTTATCTTCTTAATGTCTTTTTTTTTGTTTTTGCCTTTTCTTTTCTCCTTTTCCCTCTAATTGCATTATGGCTTTCCTCTAGCTTACTATTTTGTATCTTTCTTCTATTGACTTTTTATTTTCTTTTTCAACTTATCTTTCTTCTATTGCCTTTATATTTTCTTTTTTTAACTTATCTAAATTCTATTGCCTTTATATTTTCTTTTTTAACTTATCTAAAATTAATAAAAAGTGAAAAGTAATAACTAATGTGTATTAGTCACTTAGTATATACCAAGACTTAACATCATGCCGTTTAATTCTTAACATGAGTAGGTACTATCTTTAATCTCTGTTTGACAAATGAAACATTAACTTGTCCCAGATCAACAGCTATTGAAGTCCAGGCACTTCGAGCTCCATGGCCCTGCTCTTATAGAGCATTCCCATGTTTATCTACTTGTCTTATTCTCTGTGCTCTGGTCCCAGTTCTTTGTTGTAAATTGTCCCTCTTCCCTTATTTGTTCTTTGTGCCATGACTTTCTTACTACCTAACTTCCCCAAAATTTTTCAGCCATTGCATTTTTCCTCTAGGCCACATCAGTCCGCTAAAGGATTAATTATATGAAACATTAAAGTCCTTGTGGATGGGGAAAGAGAACACAGTTGGAATTTGACTAGCTGCCTTGCTGCTAATTTTCCAAACTTCTGTTTCATTCAGAGGAAATAGAATCTTCTGGCCATTTTACTGCTGTGGAGGGGGCGTGTGTGTGTGTTTTGTGGTTTACGGGAAAAGGCAGGGGAAGGGAATAAGGTAAGAAACTGACCCTGACTCTGTCAGTGTTCAGCATATACCAAAATTCTATGTGTTTTTCATTTGATTAAACAACTAGCTATCCTTAGAACACTGTATGCAACAAGAAACCTGAGCCAGTTTAAGGACTCCTAAAAGCTGTAGCTCCCAGTGGTGGGATAATTTTTGTTTATGTAAAACAGTAGAATGTGGGCTATAAAGGTAGGAGTGAAATCTTCTTGGTTACTAGTGGGTTAAAGCATTTTAGTTGAAGGGGAGCTGTGTGGCTTTTCCTAAAGCAGAAGCATGTATGCCTTGAAGTCAGGCAACCCCAACTCAGATTCTAATACTATTACTTACTAGTGTCAGTGACTAGTCTTATTTACTAGTCACAGTGTAGTCTAGGCAAGTGACTTGCTGTCACTGAATCTCATTTTCCTCACCTGTAAAATGGGGATATATTTCAGGAGAGTAGTGAAGACTGAATTATAAAGCCATGACAGGAGACATAGCATATAGCACATGGCAACGTAATAAGTGTCCAAGCTCCCTTGAGACTAGATCCTCATAAATGCCTCAGAATTCCCTTATCTTCTCAGGGACCCTCACCAGAGCAGAAAATCAGCCCTTATCAGTGCAGATTCCCAAGGTAAGTATCGTAGACCTGTGCCCAGGACTGCTCTGTGTTTCCCCAAACTGGAGGCAGCATCCACAGTTCTGCAGTCCTCTTTGAGCTAGCTGGCTGATCTGTCAGGGCAGGCCAGTTGGCTGTGTGTCAGGGTACTCTAGTATCCCCCAAGACCTTCCAGAATATTATACAACTCTAGGCATAGCTTGCCAGCTGTGTGTGGTGATTTTCCTCTCTGTCTGGGCACAGGCTGGCGTGGAGAAAGGGAAAATCTGACCCAGCATCCCTGTTCAAATCTGTCATGTGTTCTGGTCCTAAAACCATGGGAAGTCATCCAGCTAAACTCCCTGGTGATACAGCATAGTCATCCCTTCATCTTTACTGGCTTCTTCATGATCCATTCTGCTGCAGTAAATGTTTGTGAGGCCTCTAACAGGTTAGCTATATTGGCAATTTTTATTACTTTTTCTTTAAAAGGAATGGGGAGCAAGTTTATTACTTTTCAATTTCAAACAAAATTCTTCTGAAATTAATGTAAGCAGAAGCGATATTCTGTGACTATCCAAAAAGGCACTATCTGTACTATCAACCCCTAAATATGATCCTAGTAGATTGTATAACCAGATTTCTCCTTCCTTTCTCAGACCATTACCATCCTACAATGCAAACTCTATCTTGACTTTTTTTCTTTTCTCTCTGTCTCCCTTAAATGTCTTCTCACTGTCCAAGAAGTCTCTGCAAATCTTGCCTTGTGATAGGACTCAGCCAGAGTTGTTGTCAAATCCCAGAATCCACGTTATAATTATTCTTCTGAGTCTCATATTTTCTTTTCTCCCTCTTGTAATTAAATTTCCTTTTCCTATTGCTGCTTTTTATGTCCTAAGGTAGAAAAACTTACATTTATCAAAAGAGAGGTCTCCAAATGTACAACAGTCACTTTTATCTTGAAGGTTATTCCTCAATATAAAATACAAGAGAATAAAATAAACATGAAGTATATACATATGAGCTTAAAAACATAATTATTCTTATAGACTTCTTTTTTAAACACATATTTAAACAGGTTTGTTTCTAGATGATAGAATTAAAATGTCCCTTGCCTTGCTACTCTGAGTACATACGATTGCCTAGCTAGCTGTTATTTGATATCTCTTGGAGGTTATTTTTCATATGAGTCTTCTTAATCCCTAACAAATATTACCTGTAGGCCACTTTATTTCTGTCTTCATAATATTGTGTTCAAATATCAACTCCCAAATGTTAAAAATACCAACTTTGCCTAAGAACTTTACTCAGGCAAAGTTCTAGTAGATATACTAGAACTTACATGGAGGTAGACAAAATGGCTAACTTTCAGTAAGCTTTTGAACATACCAATACTGTTCTAGAGTGGATTTAACTAAATTAGATTCTAACCAGTACACCTCATTTTGAACAAAGCATACTATGTGAATTTCCACATAATTTAGGTACTAGTCATTTGCTTTACAAGAATTCTCAGTATAGAGTTTACTCATTTAATTAGATTGATAACTAAACTTCAGATGTTTCCATTTAGCTTAAATATTTCTGCATGCTAATATTAGAAACATATCTATTATATTATGTTATCTTTGCTATGAATGATTTCAATGAAATTGAACATTTAGCTTTAAAATCAGTTTTGAAGAGTTGATTAGATTTGATTCAAGTTCCATTTGGGGCAATTTGTCAAAGTTGGTATAATGTTTAGTAAGTTCATAAGCACATTTGCCAAGCACATTTAAAAATGTTAACTTCATTATTAACATTGAAATTAGCCAAATACTTAAATAAAATGTATTTAAAAATTTTCTTGCTTCATAAAAGTGAAATTTGCTTTTAGAACTAGCAATCTTTTCCTTGACTATTTTTTTATTTTATAGGAGCAAGACAAAAAGATGGACTATTCTTCTTTAATCCAGAATTTGCGTTGTGATAGCACTAAGAGTTAATTCATCTGAAAAACTTCTTCGACATGTGTTATTCTTAATTTTTGCTTCTTATAAGCCAAGTGTGTAAGTTTCTATGTCTTCCTGAACAACTCTCTTAAGGCAGTTTTTATTTTAATTTTGTTAAGTTGATTGAATGATTGCATTTTTTTCCCTTTACGATTATTTCTTTTTATACTTCAACACAGGATATAAGCTTTCTATTCACCTCCTTCCCCACTGCACTTATGACTAGGCAAACAATTCCTTTGTTCCCATCAATCAGTCAAAACATGCAACAGAATGGGATTGGCTCTGTTGTAAACCAAGCCAGCAAATCAGTAATTTGAATTACGAATCTCTTTACAGATTCTTGGAATATCAAGACTAGCTGGCTGAGTTGTAATACATATTTAAGTTTTCAATATGATGGTCTGCTCTTTGAATCATATACCAGCCAAGCCTATTCATTCTCTTGGTTATGCTCTATGTGTTCTTTTATTGGGTTTGGCATGATTTCAAATGTGATTGTGAAAAATGGTGGTTTTAATGTTTGTGCTTTATTTTTCCCATTTGTACAATGTCATGACACTATTTGTTGCCTTAAAATAGAATGGCTTGAAATACTGGAGAGCCAATGATTGCATTTAAAATTAAGTACCTAGTTTCAGAAAGATATAAAATATCTATTTTCCTTTAAGAATCGAATTATTTTTGTGGGTGTATAGCATTTTTCTTTTCTTCAGTAATTCCCTCCATAGTTGCATACTCCTGTCTCTCATGGATTGTTCGGAGTCTGAAGAGTGATCCGTTTGGGATACTAGAGAAGAATATGGCACTAATTCAGTGGCTCTGATTCACTCCAACCCTAGCCTCACTGTCCCATAGCAGTAACCTAGAGTTATAGCACTTGTTCCCCATGACGCAGATTTGAAGAGATGTCAAGAATCCAAATCATGGAATCTTTTATCGACATTTAGTACTGTCTCAGTTGTAACCCAATTCTGAAGGCTGTCTGAGTGAGTGTTCACAGTGAGTCTTGAAGACTTGATTGAACAGATATTTAGCTTGTCATAATAAGTGTGTCGATATATACTTGGCAAATGTTACATTAAAACATTTCTTATGTTTCTAATGTTTTATTTTTTAAAGGAATACTTTGAAGGTTTTTCCCAGGCTTTTTTTTTTTTCTTTTAAGAATCTCCATTTATTTACCAATTTGTTTAAAGATAAAGTATTCTGGTAATTTCTTAAATGCCCTATTGTTATTTTAATCATCGGCAATATTTGGTTTCTGCTTAAAATTTCTTCATTTGTCATGAGTCGCATAAAATCATTAATTATTAGCACTTATTCACCTCACAGGCATGAGGTAAATCTCACTCTTCATTTTTATTCTTTTGTCATTTCTGGAGGTTGCACGAATATTTGAATGAAGTGATATACTCTGTCTTTTACAACTCAAGTGGAATCAATCAAGAGTCTATGAAACCTGACCCATAAAACTATTATCCTAATAATGTCTCTTTAGCTACTGAACTTCCCTTTTATGTTTTATTACCATAAAACCACTAGTAAAACATTTCCTAAATAGTGCCTTGAGCTTGAATCTAATCAGAAAAGTGTGAGTAAAAAACTACAAGGCTGAGTTTTGTACGATTTATATAATCTTGTCACTTTGTAGTTATGCTTTCCTTCTTAGACTCTTGAAAAAAACTTAATTTCACTTCCAGGGACTTCCTTTAAGGGATCTTACTCTGAAAAAAGTGCTCTTGGGTATAGGGAAAGATTTGAGGCAGAAATAGCTCACAATTCAATTGCTTGTTGTGCTGATGAGCTATGAAATGAAACTATAGACTTTATGAGACATGAAATATGAAACATATGAAACATAGCCTCTGTGTATAAAAAAGATGCCCTTGTGCCAAATTCAAGAAAAAGATATTTCTTTATCATAGAGGTCTTCTTACCTAGGGACATCAATCAGTTCCCCCTAGAACTCACTTTTCTCCACTGGGGAACAAATCTTACAGCATCAAAGCTTCCTCGTTTTCAGGAGAGATTGGCTGAGGATGAGGTAATGTAATATTGACCCAAGAAAGTAGAATCCCTTTCAGAAATCTTACACTTATTTTATTGAAAGCAGCACCAAGAAACCTTCAGTATTTGAATATACCTGGTGAGACCTGTATAGGATTTGGGTGGATCGTACCAAAATTGTTAAGAATGGTTTAAAGCCACATGTGATTTTCAGGAAAACCCAGTGGCCATGCTCGCCAACTCTTCAAAAAGAGAGACAACTCTTTCCCTAGAAAATGTGGCAGAGTTGAGGGTTTGGGACGCATAAGCTATGTATCAGTGTCTATCACCAGCAGATTTGAGTTTTAAGTTCTCACATTGAGGTAAATTAGGACGCAAACTAAGGAAAGAAAGAAAAAGGTTTTCATTTGTTTGTTCTATACAAGAGACTCCACCTTTTAAGAAGTTGCCGAGGACACAGTGATGCCCAAGTGGTTAAAAAATGCAGCTTTTAAATAATGTTCTATTAATATGTTATCTATTGATAATTTTATAGTTCTCTATTTCACCAAATCATACAAAGCTGCTAGGCCATTCACTACCTCAAGCGATAGGGAAAAATATTTTCATGGGCATGAGGTAAATCTCAATCTTCATTTTCACTGTTTTGTCATTTCTTGAGGCTGCATGAATATTTGAATGAAGTGATATGCCCTTCCTTTTACAACTAAGTGGAATCAAACAAGAGTCTATTAAGCCTTCTGACCCAAAAAACTGTTACCCTAATAATGTCCCTTTAGCTACTGAACTTCCCTTTTATGTTTTATTGCTATAAAACCATTAGTAAAACATTTCCTAAATAGTGCCTTGAGCTTGAATCTAATCAGAATTGCAGAGTCTGGCTTTCATAATATCCTCTTAGGGTTATATGTGTGACGCAGTTTTCCAGAAGAACCACGTTGTACTTCTTGATAAAATATTTGAAATATGCCCCATTTCAATTGTTTCTGGAAAACTAAACACATTTATAACCATATAAAAATTTAATTCACCAGAATGTATATTTTTTTAAAGTACTCACTGAAATTGCCCTCAGGATTAAGGGAAGGCCCAGATATGCAGGTAATGACATAGCAGATAGGCTCTCTACATGTCCGTTTATCATGGAGTAAATAAGCTAAAACAAGTTACACTTTACACCTTTGTAACACATCTCAACTATTGACACGCATTTCTAATACATCCTTATATCACTGGAACTATCTGGTGATATAAATTCCCTTTTCTTACTTTCAAATTTGACATTATCATCCTCGCCTCTTAAAAAGATACATTTTAATTGTTTTCATACTTCATGGAAATCAAAGTCTGTGTTTGCTACATATTGAATGCTCATGTTACCTGTAATAATACTTTGGACTGCAGGACAGGACACTTGATTCCTAAGTGGATTGACTATAATCTCATGATAAGTATGTATATGTGCATGGGAAAACAACTTTCAATAATAGTCTTTGTGTTTAAAAACTATCATGGTATGCATTTTCTTATGTGGTGCTTGAGGAGTTTCATTCTACAGTTTACAAGGTGTAGGTTTGCACCCCAAATTCTCAGGGTATGCTATTTCACCCAAATACTTGAAAGAAAAAGGTGCCCTGTATTTTACCAGTACTGTTGAGGGGGGAATTTTTTGTGTAAGTTTGTTTGAGAAAACTGCTTATAAAAATCAAATTCACAAAATATGTTAGGCTTTCACATAATTTTAAGGATATATATAGAAATAAGATATATATTATCAATACACTGCTTATATATTCTTAACTAACTTCTGGGTCCTAAGTAGACCTCACAGGTGCATAAAATCATTAATAAAGCATGTAGCAATTGCTAATTGGTGCCTTAAGCTTGAATCTAATCAGAACTGTGGACTCTGGTCCTCTCGGGAAAGAAACATGTCCTTTTGTGGCACGTGTGAGTACTAGGCCCGGTGGAAGAGTCTGAAAATTGAACTCCTTTGTATGTCCTGTGTCTCAGAGGAGAACGGAATGTTCAGAGCAGCGTTTGTAAGCTGTTAACATTCAGTGTTTCGTGTTGCAACTAGAGCACGTTGTTAGATTTATTCCTATTTAATTCATAATGGTGCAGAATAAAACACACACATCTAATTTGATTTCTTTTTCTTTTTTTAAGTTTCATAATTGCTTTTTACAGCTACTGTTAATAGCAAAAAGTCCTTCCCAGGGCTCCCTGAATAACCTACCGTACCTGTATCCATAGCAGGTGATCCTTTCTTTTTTTACCCATTTTGAAGATGTGTGTTTCTGTATTTACACATAAATCATACTTTTGTATAGTAAAGACAGCAGTGGTTGAAAAGAATGTGAACGATGTAGAAGTTACGTTGGAACAGAGGAGAGTAAATTGTGTAATTAATGGGGAAGGACATTGGATAATGTTGTACCCCTGACTATGAAAGAAGCTGATGGTAAATGGGAAGAATATGAAATTTTAAACTGCTCTCAATATAGGAATCTTGGTGGAAAAGGTTCTACCTGAAGTCTGATGTGATTCAATTGTAGAATGCAATGAGCTTGGCCAAGGAGACTTTGAATCCAGTCAAGAGGACTTTGAATCTCAACAGCGCTGAGAATCACATTTTCAGTGGATTGCATATGGAATAAACTATTTAGACAAGGATTCTGTGAGACTAGTCAACCTACCTTTAATTGCCAGCATTTGTAAATGATTGTGCAGTCTCGTGTAATGGTCTCTTATTTTGACTGTTTTCGAAAAAAATGTTTTATTTTTTTTTCCCAAGTAAAAGTAATTTCAAAGAAAACATGCTTTGTTTGTCTTTATTTTAACTCATACAGCAAGCTATGGATAGTTTTATTTTCTCTAGCTTAAATCCTTCATTTAATTAAAATACTCTATTAGTATTTCACATCCAGATACTACTCATTTTTGAGTGCTGTGGCAACAAATGACCACAAGTTTAGTGGCTTAAGACAATATAAATTTATGATCCTATAGCTCTGGAGGTCAGAAGTCTGGTATTGATTTCTGCCTGTACCCAGAGTATTTTATTTCCTGTACTCAGAGTATTTTGGCCAACCTAAGGAGTCTGACCTGCGCTTGCCTCATTAAGTAGCATTGTGAGGAGCACCTGTCAAGGTGTCTGACACTCCATTGACACCAAAAAGCAACACAGATGATATGTGTCCCTGAGAGCCCACACTGATGCCCCCGAAAGTAATGTGGTCATTCCTCTCAAAACTACGTATCAATAGACATACATTTTGGAAACCTACTGCACAGGGAAGATTAATGCTGTTAACATGGCCCTTAAATAATCTGCTAGTCAACTGAGATCACTATAAGTCTTAAGATTAAGGCTTCAAAGCACTTGAACCCATATTCCACAAAGAAAGACATCCAGGGTTCCTCACGTCTGTCTAGTGGTTGGGGAATATAGAGCAAGAAAGGAAATTAAGGACAGTTTGAGGTCTTATATGTTCCTGAGTCACCTCTGGCTTCCAGCTCCTTTTTCTAATGAATTCTCAAACTACAGTCTCCACTTTGCGTAAGTACGTACCATTTTTCTCTGCATCGCATTGCCCTGCCAGCCTTAATTGCAGCACACTCACCCAATCCTGAGTATTCCAAACACAGGGATGGTATGTGTGACAGGATTTGGCTGAAGGTTTACGTAACTTGATGGAGACCAGCAGGTGGTTCATCATATGGCAGACAGCTGCATTAGCATACACCTGGCATTCCTATTCTTAAGTAACCCCATGCCACCTCTGGCACAAGATCACTTTCACTGGTTGTTGAGTTCATTTGTGTTCCAGATACTCCTAATTGCTAGAGTCCTCTCCCAATCCTCCAAGTTCCTGTCAATTCTTGTATAAAGCAATTTACCTTTCTAATGAAGCCCTACAAATGCGGACCCATTACACTATGTCCAGAAGATCTTACTTTCATAAACAGGCATGCCCATTGTTCTAGTTACGTTTTGCTGAGAAACATTCTACCTCAAAACTTAGTGGCTAAAACAACAAAAATCATTTGTTCAGCTTGTGAATCTGCAATTCAGGCAGGACTCAGCATGGCAGGTCTGGCTGTGATTCACACAGCATCAGTCTAGGAATGGGAGAATCCACTTCCAAGATGGCACACTTACATGACTGGCAAGTTGATGCTAGCTGTCAGCTGGAAGCTTAGCTAGGTCTAAGAGAAAGGCATCTTGATTCCTCTTCATTTGGGCATCTTGTTGCTTGGGCTTCCTCAAAACATGGTGGTTGGGTTTCAACAGCAACTATTTCAAGAGACAGGAGTCAGACAGTGCCGGTTTCTTAAGACCTATTTCAGAAACTGACCGCATCACTTTCATCATCTCTATTTGACAAGAAATCACAGAACCCAGATTCAATGGACAGGAACATAAATACTACCTCTCAATGGGTGGAGTGCCAAAGAATTAAGGGACATGTTTTAAAACCACCATGCTCATTAAAGGGTGTTTTTAAACAGTTACTTTTTTTAAAGGAATTCTAAAGTCAATTCTTAGATCAATATCATCTCTGTGAAGTATGTTTAGTAATAGTACTATTATTAATAGTATATAAAATACTATAGTGTGTGTGTATATGTATAATATACACCAGCATAATATTTCAATATAACATAACATTTATGACATTTATTACTATAATGAGAGAATTATGAGATAATATGTATTACTGCTAGCCTATAGTTAGCATTCAAGAAGCATTAACTGCTATGATACACCTCTCCATTATAGCACTTCTGCTTCTGAAAACTTCAAATTCACTGTTACACAGGGTACTTAAAAATACTCAACCATCTATTGGGATTCCTTGTATGCATTATATTTACAAATATAATATACATTCATTGAAAACAGTTTTAAAAATTACAATATTTAAAAGTTAAAAAGCAGGGGAAAAATTTTTACTCAGAGACCCACTGCACAAACTGCCTCTAGAAAATAAATATTTTAAAGTGTATTTGATACTTTTCATGCTATTTTGTTGTCTACAATTTTGCTCTATAGTATTGTGCCTCTTCATTTACCAATTGTCAGGTTCTGAGGTCTGAGGGGAGTCAGTGGGTGAGTGGCAGGTAGCTGGAAAAACACTCAAGGAAACGTAGACAGTTTCAGCATGGTATTACTCTCTCTCTGGGCACAAGTGAGTCTGGGCAGGAGCCATATGTACAGCGTTAGCAGGATAATTATACCTTCTACCTTCTACAAATAATAGTGGCTCCGAGCCAAGTGTGAACTCACATGGGTGATCACCTAATGTCCCTCATGTGGCATGGTTACATAATGAGCAGAGTTGTGAACCTGTGCTCCAAACTTGCTGAGTCATGTTGGACTGGGTGTCTGCCTTAGCCTATTCTTGACCACAGCACATCCATTTTTCTTATACCAATATTCTATCTCTTTATCTTCTAATATTTTTAGAGGAATAATTTTAACTACTGTATATTTTTACTCATATGGCTATATTATAGTATGCTTAATCAATCTCCTATTTAAAGTATTTATAGTTTGGAGCTATGAAAACGATGCTGCAGTAAACATTTTTGAACATAAATCTTTGTAAGCATCTCTGACTATTTTCATAAGGTAAAGTCCTCTAAGTAGAATTACTGAACAAAAGGGCATGAGCATTCTTAGAAATTTTAACCCATGAGATTTTGAGATGTCTGCTTCCTGCCATCTCCCAATTCCATCATCCCTAAACACATCTAAGTCACCAGTTCCTTACAAATATTCTATTCTAATGAGAGCTGCCATGCAAACTCTCCATTTAGAAACCTCATATTTTAGCACTTCACTTATTTAAAATTATCTTGAAGGTGGAAGATTGAGCAGCTCCTTGTGATTTGCAGAAATACATATTTCACTGCAAAAATCATTATATAAACTTTTACTTTCACACTTCCCTCCCTTGCTACTTTACAAACATCAGGAAAGAGTAATGGACTAATGGTCTTACATAGTCTTATGATTGTAATTGTTTTCCTTCTTTCCTGGGTCAAGTTTCTCTAGCACAGGGCTCTTAAAGTGTGGTCCCCATATCAACGACATGGGAAACTTCACCTGTTTTCAATGCAAATCCTTAGACCACCTTACATTTGTTAAATCAGAAATTGACAGTGAGTGGTGAGAAGCTACAATCTGTATTTTAACAAGCTCTCCTGGTGGTTCTCATGCAAATTTGAAAACCACTGCTCTGGAACACTGTGCCCTGGCAACACAGTTTGGTCATCTTCCTGGACAGCAGCAAGACTAATATTCCTGAGTAGAAAACTCTGCTCTCATGGTTTTGGTAAATATTTTATAAAGACAATTCTTAAAATATTCTTTTCTTTCCATTTTGATAAATTCAATCTGGCCTTTATTTTTTGACGCTTTAGCTTTTTCTTCTTTTGAGGAAAGTGTCAGAGCACCAGGGCATGAGGGGAGAGTAAATTGCTTTGCTATGGAGACTCTAACAGAAATCTGCCCACTTCAAATGGCATCTTGACCATTCTGAAGAGCAATTTAAGTTATGGATGCCCTTAATATTCATAGAGAATAGCTCAGTAGTCATTGAACACAGACTATACAGTGCATGGAGGATATTGAAGCTATGTACATAATGCTGAGTTTGAGAAGATTGCACTTTATTTAGAAAGATATTTACATAAGTAATTTTAAAATAAAAATTCTAAATAATAATGACATAAGGCAACAGAGAAAGGCAGTCACCCAAGTTGGTTTGGTTAATTTCCGGTTGGGTGGTATATTTAATAAGCGTACATGAGAAGCAGGTGTCTCCATAGCTGGCAGATTCTATGTGCAGGAAATGTAATAGGAGCTGGGCTTGCTAAGATTTGTTTGGGCAGAAGGGAAGAGGGAAGGCAAGAACAAAGAAACCAGCAGCTAAGGGTAAGATCTGCTTGGGACAGTGCATGTTTCAGGGGTAGGAAATGTGATATTCATGAAGAGTCACGCATAGGAGGCTAGAATGAAGTGTGGAACCTGAATGTGAGGAGAGAATTGAATTCTAGTCTTAGGAGTTCAGACTGGATCTTGCCATAGGTAGCATCACACAATGGTTACATGCTTGAACTCTAGACTGAGACTCTTCTAGGGTTAAATCCTCCAGAGTTAAATCCAGACTCTGCCTTCCACCAGCTGAGAAACATTGGACAAGTCACTGAATCTCTCTGTGTTTTGATTCTTCCTAAATAAGGAGTGTATAATAATAGTTCCTACTTGATAGAGTTGTTATGAGAAGGAATTGATTTAATGCCTATAAAGGGCCTACAGCAGCACACCGCACTTGACAAGTGTAATCCAAAATGTTTGTTAAATTATAAAGAGAGAGAAAACTTTAGTTAGGCATGTTAAGTAATGTTAATTCTTGGGAATTGTCTGCTCATCTAACAGGTGCTTTGTATCTACCATAACTTCTTCAGATCTCATTAAAGAGCGAATGTCTGCTTCTTCTTCTCTTAGTCTGTTGCCTAGGCTAGAATGCAGTGGCATGATCTTGGCTCACTCCAACCTCTGCCTCTTGGGCTCAAGTGATTCTCCTGTCTCAGCCTCCCGAGTAGCTGAGATTACAGGTGTCCACCACCACACCCTGCTAATTTTTTTATTTTGAGTAGAGATGGAGTTTCACCATTTAAGGAATCTATGAGAGCATCTCTACGTTTAAGCATTTCTGGGTATATCTTGGCAATTTGACAGATTCATTGCATCCTGAAATTTTACTCTATGACTGTTTACATGGTTAATCTTCAGGTAAATTGAATGGAAGAAGTATTTTAAAAAGATCGATACTGCCAAACCTAATGACAGTGACTTATTCTTACTAACAAAGGAAATTAGGTAATTTATAACTAAAGCCTGTTCTGGAAAGAGAATGTCCACACTTTTACATGTAATCCTAGAAGATTATGGAATTTTTCTATAAAAAATAGAAGGGTGAAAACAGTTTACACATTTATATCATATTCCAGTTAACTATGAATAAATTAAGCTTTTATGAATAAGAAGGTAGCAAAGGATTACTAACGTCATTCTAGACTAACTAGAATCCCAAGACAGGCCAAGATAGGAGGTAAATGGTTAGCTAATATACCTCAAACAGTGAAATTTCTGTCAATATAAATATTTATATTCTTTTCTACTCTCATCAAATAGAATTGCAATTTTTACGGCAGGCTCTATGAGACTGCAGATTATTTCTCCACACACTCAAGCAGAAGATCAACAGACCTGACTCTATGCTGGGGTCTTAGATGTTATGGACAGTAAGGGAAGCTGATACACAGTTAAAGGAAAGTAGCAGCTGGTTAAGTAGCAGCTGGGATTGAGTTAAAGGAACCATGTAGCCTAAATCAAATATCACCTCCTCGATGACATTTTCTTTATCTTTTCTCCCTTTATGCTCCACTAGGGTTTTGAATATGTTTCTTTTACAACGCTTATATCATTGTACTAAATTATTTTTAGGTGTGTTGCTTCCCTCACTTCACTAAGTTTCTTGGGATAAAGCAGCATATCTTGCTTTTTTCTGAAAATTTAGTACATTTCTTGATTCTAATAAATGATCTATGTTGCATAAGACAAATGATTAAATAACAAGTTGTAGAAAAGGACTCATCATGTAAGCTTGGCCAGATTTCTTCCATTTTCCCCTCCAAACTGCTCTTGACTATTTCTACCTCCTTTGTGTATAGTTTGGATTAATAGGGCACTCTTGCTCTCTGGCTCCGGCTGGTTCAGCTAAGAGGTACCATCAACAAAAGACAGAGAGATGAAAGAAAGTGAAGACAGAGTTTCCCTAGTTTCCACCTAGTGGAGATGGTGACAGTGGCTGTATCCCTCTACCCAAGGTCACAGCTCCACAAAGCTTTCTGGGTGCCAATAATCACTCCCTCTCTTAACCTTTCAGGATCCCTGTTGTTAGGAGCCTCAGGGAGCTGCATCATTCCTTGTGGCTTTTCTATATCCTGCCCACATCTTTATAGAGTTTATTGAGCTCTCCTCAAATTACCCAGTTTCAGTTTCATGTAACGGCACTATTTCTTACCAGGGCCTTGACATGGAAGGAGAAACTGATGTTAAGGAAGATGATGACTGAACGTAGGTAGAAGTTTAAACATACATATGACAATCTGCTCAAGTCCTAAAGGAGAATGACTGAGCTGGGGTGAGGTCTTCTGATATTTTCTTTCCTCTTGAAAATCCTATCCATTTCACTTATGATATAGAGTTCTCTATTTTCTCCAAAAACTTTCGACTAGAACTTTCATGTTTTGTGGATAAATTTTAGATTCATTCCATGACCCCTAGTGAAAAGACTTATCCTTTCTTCTTGGTAATTATCATATTTACAGAAGACAAAGGCAAAAAATATTTGGTAAAGGAAGGATCAGGAAATCTGAGGTCAATTTAGGTATGCAGAGAAGTGGCTGAAAGTCATGTTTTTATAAAATGGAAGAATAATTTTTGTAATGTGCAAGTAGTGTTTTCATGATAAATAAACAAACAAAGCTGGTAGCTGTTCCAAAACTTATAATGTTCATGCATGAAAGTCCAGAAAATAGTTTCACTCAGTTGAGTCAGAACATAAAATGTTGCTTTATTCAGAAATTGTATAAGACTGCACGTGAAAAGTGCTTGTTATATACCAGGAACTTGCACATTACCTTACTTCATCCTCACAACGACCTATGAGATGCTGCTCATTTTCCCAATGTGGAAGCTGAGAGGTTTGAAGGTTTATCTAGCATTAGTAAGAAGAGGTGAAATTTCACATATGCAAGAATATCTTACTCCAAATCTCCTCACTGCTGTAATCCCCTGCCTCCCACCTTCCTGGATGCCACATGAAAAAGGTTTTCATGCCATTGTGCACCAATTCTGGAGAGTTAGAGAGAAGAGACTCCCGTGTAAGATCCAGCAGGTAGTCAAACTGGATTTCTAAGCCAGGCCTCCCTGTCCTATTTCCTTTCTCTCCCTACTTCCTTCTGGGTGAGGAATAAGTTGACAAGGAATACTGAAACCTCAACCAATCTGAATCTCAAACATATTCTTAATGCTGGGATAGGTGCCTGTGTATCTCTTCTCTGTCTAGTCGGGCACCTAGACAATCCTGGAAGTGTTTTAAACGTTCAAATAAGTTTTTATTAGTTTTCAAGCACAGCAAAACTCACAATACTTCATATTCATGAGTTCTGCATCTGTGGATAGATTCAACTAACCAAGAATCAAAAATACACAGAAAAAAGTTTTATGACGTTTCAAAAAGGAAACCTTGAATTTGCCCCACACCCGACTACTAAGTTGAATCTATGTGAATGAAGTGATGTTTAGATATTGTATCAGGTATTAATAAGTAATCTAGCGGTGCTTTAAAGTATATGAGAGCATATGCGTAAGTTATATACAAACATTATGCCATTTTATTATAAGGAATTGAGCATCCACAGAGTTTAGTAACTACAGGGGCCCTGAAACCAATCCCCCAAAGATACCGAGGAACAACTGTATATTACTTACTGAAAATAGAACTAGAGCTACTGCCAAATGATTTGGGCCATCCTTTCATGTCCCGTGGTTATTAGTATTTGTCACTGCTGTCACCACCACCACCCTTTTCACCAGCATTATCATCTTTGCTATGTTCACTTTCACCACTTCTATTGAAGATTGTGCTGGAGGTTCTTGCCAGGACAATTAGTCAAGAAAATAAAAATAAAATCATTCATATGGGAAAGCAAGAAGTAAAACTATATCTATTCACAAATGACATTATTCTTTATATAGGAAATTCTAAGGAATCTACTACCAAAAGATATTAGAATGAATAAATGAAGTCAGTAGGGTTGCAACATAATTTATTTTGTATATGAGCAATATATTATGCAAAAATAAACTGTATTTTTATATACTTGCCACAAGCAATCAAAAATTTATTCAAAATAGCATCAAAAAGAATAAAATATTGAAATAAATTTAACAAAAGAAGTGCAAAGCTTATACTCTGAAAATTACAAAACACTGTTAAAAGAAATTCAGGATGTGCTTAAGTGAAAAGATGTTTTATGTTCATGGACCTGGAGACAATATAATTAATTTTTGATGCCCAGGTTCAACACAATTTCTATTTGAATCCAAGCTAAGGTTTTGTAGAAATTGACAGGCTGTTCCTAAAATTCATATGGAAATTTCAGGGACTCAGAATAACCAAAACAATCTTTAAAAATAACAAAATATGTGGACTCACACTTGCAAGTACAAAACGTACTACAAAGCAACAGTAATCAAGGCAGCGTGATACTGGCATAAAGATCAACATAGAGATTAATAGAATAAAACTAACAATCCAGAAATGAGCCTTCATGTTTGTGGATACCAAAATAATTCAATAGGGACAGAATTGTTTTTTCAACAAATAATGATGGGAAATCCATATACAAATAAATAAATAAATTTTGACCCCCTACTTCATACTGTATAAAAAATTAACCATAATGGACGAATTTAAGAGCTAAAATATAAAGTTTTTAATTTTTTTTTTTTTTTGAGACAGGGTCTTGCTCCATCATCCAGGCTGGAGTGCATTGGCACCATCATGAATCACTGCAGACTCAACATCCTGTGCTGAAGCGATTCTCCCACCTCAGCCCCTGAGTAACTGGAACTACAGGCATGTGCCACCACACCCAGCTAATTTTTAAAAATTTTTTGTAGAGATGAGGGTCTCTCTATATTGCTCAGACTGATCTCAAACTCCTGGCCTCAAGCAATCATCTCACTTTGGCCTCCCAAAGTGCTGGGATTACAGGTGTGGGCTGCCGCACTCAGCCAGATACATTTTTTATTTATTCAAAATATATTGAAAACTTCATACCCACTAGGATGACTGTAATCAAAAAGAAGGATATTAATAAGTGTTGATGAAAATGTGGAAATATCAGAACCCTTACATTGCTGGTGGGAATGTAAAATGGTTCAGTAACATTGGAGAAAATTCTGGCAGTTCTCAAAAAGTTAAATATAGAGTTACCATTTGATCCATCAATTCTACTGCTAGGTATACATAAATGAAAACATACGCCAACTAAAAAATCTGTACACAAATGTTTATAGCAGAATTATTCATAATATTCAGAAGGTGGAAATAAACCAAATGTCCATTAACTAATGAATGGATAAACACATGGCATATCAGTGTAGTGCAATATTATTTGAGCATAAAAAACGATAACGTGTCCATACATGCTACAGCACGTATGAAACTTGAAAACACAATGCTAAGTAAAAGAAGCCAGTCACAAAAGACCACATAGTATATATGATTGCATTTATATGAAATGTCCAGAATGAATCTATAGAGACAGAAAGTAGGCTAGTGATTTCCCAGGGCTGGGAGATGGGTACATTAGAGGTAATAGCTAATGGGTACAGATTTCTTTCTGGAATGATAAAAGCGTTCCACAGTTGATTATGGTGGGCTTTGTCATTTTCATAACCTACTGTCTGCATTCTTTTAGCAGCAAATCTTTAAAACCGAAAGTATGTAGGAAATATTCTATAGTGGGTTCACAGAGCAGGTTCTGAGGTGAAACTAATTATACTTGAGTCCTCATTCTTTCACTTTTTAAGTCAGAAAGTATCTTCTGTGGGGCGAATTTAATGTCTTGTGTGTCCAATATTGTATTATTCAATACAGCAGCCGCGAGCCACATGCATCTGTTGAACACTTGAAATATGGCTCATCCAAACTGAGATGTGCTTTGTATATAAGACATATACCACATTTTGAAGACCTAATCCTCCCCACAAAAGTAAAACATTCCATTAATAATTTTTTTGTTACTTACATGTTGATACTATAATACTTTGGATATATTGGGTTAAATAAAATATATAACTACAGTTTATTTCACCTGTTTTTGTTTACATATTTAATGTGGCTACTAGAAATTCCAAATTACTTATGTGGCTCATATACGTCTCTTACTGCTGATCTATAATTCAGAAATAATGCTACCTATTAAATATAGTTGTTGTGAAGATTAATGTATGAAAAATGTTTTAAAATACCTTGCATATAATAAGCACTCAGTAAGTGTTAGCTTTAACACTTACTTGAAGGTGATCAGTTCAGAGAAGCAGGGAGCAACTTGTCACAGGCAGAACTGCAACATGAGCCAGGGAATGACAATAATACTTCACAGGAGAAAAGAAGCCAGGATCATCTTAAGGCTTGTAGGAAAGAGGTGACTGCAGAGAGGACTGGAAATTCACATTAGGGGACTATACAATTCCCAAACAGACGTTTTTTCAGAAGACAAAGTGCATCTGGATGCTAACATTTGTAAGGGAGAAGTGGTCAGAATTTGAGGACTGCAAATGAGGTTGAAAGTTATTTTTCTGGCTCCAATATCTTATTTCCAAACAGGGACTATCACTCTCCCCCTCTTCGTTTTCTATCTTGTTTATCTACAAAGGAGTTACTGTCCTATGCTGTTGTTTTCTTGTTTCTTTGGAGCACGTTAGAGTTGCTCAGGAATGTCCGTTCTCTACTGGGTGGGCAGAGCCTTGGCTCAGCAGCCCAGTAGACAATTGGGAAATAGCAAAACACTAACATTCAGGGCACCACAGTCATCACTGTTAAGTAAATGATTACATTTCACAGAGGCAGCTGTGATTTGTTAAACCTCACAGTGCTAAAGTGCCTGTGTGCACAGCTTAGTACCCTAGACCAACTCACTTTACTGTGGCATCAGCATCTTTACAGAGTGGTTTCCCCAAAGCTGATGCTACCACCTACCATGTACCACCCACCATTTTAGTTTTGATTCCTTTCTTCCTTTTTAGTAACATAACAGTAAAGAGGCCAGTCCAGAGTTTTATGAAAATTGGGGTTATAGCATGTTTTCAAGCTCACAGGTCCTTAAGAGGTTCTGGCTGCTGATATTCTCAGTGGCCCACTTTCCAAAAGGGTCTGGGCTCCCATCTAGAGAACCTGGCCTGCCCTACATTGCTGCAGAGGCTCTGCTGTGTATGTGTCTAGGCTCAGAAAGTGGCAGGAATGAGAAATACAGCGTTGGAAGCAATGAAAGACAAAAGGAATTCATTATGATTTCTACATATTTATTTTATCACATTTCATTTTCAAATTACAACCAATAGTGGGCTAGCTAAACTCTTCATTTCACATGTGTGTGTTAAGTGGAAAATGAGCACCTGTTATTTGTTTTGGGTTTATCACCATTTCTGTTTATTAATAAATATTTGTGAATGTTCAACATGGCTCTTTTAATTCATACAAATAAAGATGTTCTTTTCTTGATTTCATATTTTGGAAATCCAGATCCACAGTTTCTTGAAGCAATGTTCTCTTAGTCATCCTGGCTATTGTGCAGATTACAGTTAAATGAACCAGAACTCTCACCCCCAAAAAGGTGAGGCAGAGATAAAATGATTAATATATGAGGATGTCCCTTACAGGACAGTGTACCACATTACAGTCTCAGAAAGACACAGCAAAAGAAAAATCAAATGGAGTTTCTGAAATTAATTTTTCTGATTCCTCTGTGCTGTCTAATATTTTTGTAGGGTTGGAGGTAGAGATCTGAATGTCTTTGGAGTAACCTCACTACATGGTCAGCAGAAAGATGAGATGTTAATTCTATGTGCCTTCTATCTTAAGGCTTAATAAAACTAACAATAACAGAAACATAAATATTAACTCTTGAAGTTGGCTAACAAAAGTGTTTCAAAAGTCTTATCCCTTCTCCCTGGGCCCCCAACTCCAAAAAGGAAGAAAAAAAATGGTTTGTTTCTTTTCTTTTCTTTTATTTTCTGATTAGGCAACCTGTTTGGTTTTCCTGTCATGCTTAAGGAAGCCCTACCAAGGGCATCATATATATTGATCCAACAACTGTTGAAACAAAATTGGGTTCTTCTTGTGTTGTTTTGTTTTTGTTTTTAACAAACACTAGTTTCCTCTTAGAGAATAGAATAACTATTCTCACTGTACCAAATGGGATTTGAGAGGTATAAGAAAACTAAGAACGTTGTTGAAAGTGTCACATGATGACTCAAAATGACACTGTGGGTAGCATACTGCATATACCCCAATTTGATCAAACTGCAGTTTTTTGTAGCTTTTTACAAAAATCTTAAATACAGGTAAACATGTAAACGCTGTGCTCTCAGAGAGCAAGTACTTAGTCATGTCACATCGTATCCCTTTCGGGGAGACAAATTCAAGTAAAATATTACAGGCCAGTTTCAAAACCATCCGCTGGAAGTACTATCTGGCTGAGGGGCAAACACCACTTTGCACATGTCTGAGTTCTCTTGATGGAGTGGGAATTCACATCCTGATAACAGGCTTTCCTTTCTTCTCTGAGAGACATAACCTCTGCCTGTGGACAGCCTTTCATACTTTTTCTCAAATTGCCTATACAACAAGAGCAACAATAACAAAATTACGCACACAGTTAAGTCACCCTACACCTCTCCAGCCAAGTTACTCAGTGTATACTTGAAGTTTCTGTTTCAAAGCAATTTGAGAAACGATATAAGTGTCAGAGGCTACTCCATGAATGGGTGATTTTCTTCTCGTTTCTTTTTATATTAACAGAAACACTTCAAATGCCTGGGATATGGGGGCCCTGCCAGACATTTTTCTAGAATGAAAGACTAAATTCCTTTCAGCTTTTTGGAAATAATGCTAAGCTTTGCAGGCCATGCTGTATCTCACTCTTCATTCCAGAAGCCCCACCTGGGAGAACTCTCCTTTTGAGTAACAAGCAAGTCCAACGGGATTTAAGCAGAGAATGCCGACAGAGAAACATTCCAAGAGCTCTGGCCCAAGTGAAATGTGGAACCAAACCAATTAGTCATGTGGGTGGGTTGATGGTCGCTGCATTTCAACCATTAGAACGTTGTTGTTTTTTTTTTAAATGCATTTGTGGAGGTTTATTCTAGATATGCGTTAATGTAAGCTAGTGACAGCTTAATAGTTTAAATATAATGCACAATCTTTCATTCTGTGAAAATGAAATCTACTCATATTTTCATTTATATCATTGATGTAATAGATGTATTTTTTAATATGAATCATGAAATGTCAGTAAAATAATGAAGGTACTCAATTCTGGCCTACATATCAAAGGAGATGATGTAAGATGTGGCTTGCTGCTTTAAGTATAGAAATGATCCTTATGGTTAGTGTATGTCAACTACTATGAAAGAAACAGTGCTACTTAGACCCAAAGCATTCTAGCTCTATGTGATGGTACTGTTACAAATAATGGTTACAAAATTCAAATAACACAGCATCAATGGAAATTAGGATCTAGGGCTGAAGAGAATTTTGAAAAGTTACATGGAAATTATATCTTTGTATTTTAAAACACTAAAAATTCTACCAAAAGCATTATTTAAAAAAAAAAATTCAAAATCCCAAACTCTGAAACTTGAGCCAAAACCTAAACAGGGTCAAGTTGCTCTTATACTGAATACTTAAGAACTGTGAATTCATTTTGGCCCTTAAAGATGGTAAATGGATTGCCAGTTGTTTTACTTGAACTCTTCTGTCCAGCAGTTCATTGTGAAGATACCAGGCAGTAAATGTGCATCTGATTTTTTTTAAATGAAACTATGTGGCAACTCCTTTGGTAAATCATAGCCCTTTCCTTCCTTGATAAACTATTTCTGGATTAGAATATGATACTATCTCCAGAATCAAGTGAACTAGTCATTCGATTCTTTTTGGTATCCCAGGAACTGACATTTTTGGAGGAGATGCTTATCAATTATTCTTCTACTCAAAGAAAATTCATCTTTCACTGGGTTTCTACTGTTTCCTTTTAATTCTGAAACTGAACATCCTAAACTGAATGCAAGTTCCTAGTGCACCCAAGATGGTGCTGGAACATGATTTGAACGCTGCATCTTACCTGAATGGAGCTTCATCCTTGTCCATCTGCATGCAAACTAAGAATGGGTACTGAGAAAACTGTACTGTGGAGATAAACTCCAGGCCTGCTTCTGTTTCTGTACTGGTTTCCAGGCCAGCTTTCACAAAAGAGGAGTCCACTGTGATGTCACTAGTTATTACCACAGTCACCCTAAAGATTTGAGAAAAAAAGAAAAAAAACTGTTCATATTATATTTAATGGAGTTGGATCAACCGCTATAATTTTATAGGGTCTGATCTTAGGATGCCAGTGACTGAAAGGAAACACTTAAGAGATTCAGAGGTGACCTAGATGTGCTCAGAGTGCTGCTGGTAACCAGGGCCTGATTAGTCTCAGATATCAGGCAGGGAAGGTTCGCCCTTCCTTCCACTGAGCTCTCCCCTGCTTCCGATTGCAAACGTGGGGAGTGTCTTTAAGGTACTACCTTGTTTTGTTTGGGCATAACAAAGACCAAAATTAAAACATTCTTGGAACCCAGTCCTCTCAGGAGGTCAGAAATACCCAAGTTATATTAAAATGGAGTGAAAACTCACCAAGAAGACAATTGATGTTCACAGTTTTTTGTTAACTACCTCTCTGTTGGCTTCTAGGCAGATATTTTAATTCTATTTCATTACTTTCTTCAAAGAGTCTCTCTAAAGGCATAAGCCCTTGGTTGCCAAGATATTTGAAAAAACATTGTGTTACAAAAAAATAATTCTTACAGTGAGGCATGTATACAGAAGGTCCCAGGAGGAATAAATACGGTGGGTCCTTTAATGATGCTCTAGGTAACCAGATAAGCAGATTGCATTGGCTGGGGAATATGTTCTGGATAATAATGAAGAGGATAAATAATTTCAATAGAAGGCTTACCTCTACTCTAATTGAATTATGGACTTTAAATCAAATTGCGAGAAATTTCCACAATTAAGTTAGAGTTCCGTGCCCATGCTTTTTTGACAGGGGTATTAATTTTTGCTGTGCAAAATAAAATCCCGGCTGCTGTTATGATCAGTATAAAAGTAGATCAGAGGTTGTTTTAATCCCTGAATCACTTAGAGTACTTTCTGATGTCCTATATTCAGCAAAGGCTTAAAAGATATTTTTTCAAATGAACAAGTGGAAATGGAAGATAGATTGGTTACAATATGAATAATGGTATTTTTCTTAAGAATACTAGGTTGGGGAGGGACAACATGGGGAGAAATGCCAGATGTAGGTGACGGGGGGATGGAGGCAGCAAACCACATTGCCATGTGTGTCCCTATGCAACAATCCTGCATGATTTGCACACGTACCCCAGAACCTACAGTACAATTAAAAAAAAAAAGAATACTGTATACTTTTTTAAAAAATCCAAATTACTTTTGTTGTTGCTGTTGATTTCTCTTTGCGAAAAATTCAGTTCGGTTTAATTTGGAGAAACTTCTGTCTAGAACGTACTTTGGAAAGAGGTGAAAGAATGATTGATTATGTGGGAAGCCCTAAGTTACACTGCTAAAACCTTTGATGACCAGTGTCGTTTTTCATTCTGTGGTTCCTTTTAGTAACACTGTGGGTCACACTTCACATTAAATGTGCTACTGTTTGATTGTTCTCAGTTCCTTCATCTGCAGTTCAAAAATGAATCAAAAATTAGATTTTATCACTTTTCTCACTTTTGCCCCAGTGTGTTTTTAAATATTAAAAAAGGCGAAAAAAGTTGCATTTCCATTTCCTTTTTAAAAATTCTGTAACAAACAGAAGACTAATAATTTTCATCTTTACACTGGTTCAAAGACATTGTTTTATGTTCAAAGTAAAACACTTTCATTAAATCTAACAGGTAGATTAGAAAAATTAAAGGAGCTTATTTTATTTAGAAAAAGGAATGCTGATGAAAAGACTTAAAGACTTCTAATGTTTAAAACTTAGTTTCTGCACAGATGAAATTATCTTTTTATTTTTTCCCACTGAAGAGGAAAGTTTGCTTTAAAGTAAAATTTTTTCTCTTGGTGAAACACCAAAAGAAGATGAACCATCTGATTCACAGGGCAACCTGTCTATGTATGTGTTTAAAAGCAGGGAAATTCGTGACTGAGTTGTATTAGGTACTGACATGCTCATAAGAAGCTATGGACAGAATAACTTCCCACGATCACTTCCAACTGTATCATTTAATGATTACAAATAGAAAGCATAGATTTTTAAAAGTCAGAAGGTTAATTCTCAAAACATATCTCTGAAGTTCTCTGCATAGAGTATTATATGTAATTCATAAAAGTATAATGCATAAATGCTTACCTATTTTTCACTCGGGTTTTAGACTCACGATACCACAAGCTAAACTCCATTGCACCTGAAATATCAATAGCTAGACCACCCTGGACCTCTATATTTGCTTTTAGTCCAGATTGTAACTGAAGTTCCTAGAAGGAAAAATAAAAGTAATACATACAATTTAGTTAACCCCCTTTCCAACGGCACATTTGACGACCTGCTGTAGATAATTCCATGTGAGTTGTGTTGATTTTGGAGCCTTTCTCTAGGCTTGAAAACATGCCGTCCTAATCTTGATCACCAGAAGTAGACTCTGTTGATTTGCTAAATTAACTAGGCAATTAAAATACCAGAGTAATGAAGTACCAATTAAGAAGGGTGTTTTCCTTCAATCATTGCTACACTTTGAAAGGAACAATTGTTCTCAAAGTGTGTTCCTTTGAGGAACATCATCAGCATCACCTGGGATGAAATACAGATTATCAGCTCCCCTTCATATCTACTAAATTAGAAACTCTGAGAATGGGGTCTAACAATCTATGTTTCAACAAGCTCTTGTATGATTCTGATGCACCTAAATTTGGAAACTTTTTTTTTTTTTTTTTTTTTTTTTTTTTTTTTTTTTTTTTTTTTTTTAGATGGAGTTTTGCTCTTGTTACCCAGGCTGGAGTGCAATGGCGCAATCTCGGCTCACCGCAACCTCCGCCTCCTGGGTTCAGGCAATTCTCCTGCCTCAGCCTCCTGAGTAGCTGGGATTACAAGCACGCACCACCATGCCCAGCTGATTTTTTGTAGTTTTAGTAGAGACGGGGTTTCACCATGTTGACCAGGATGGTCTCGATCTCTTGACCTCGTGATCCACCCGCCTCGGCCTCCCAAAGTGCTGGGATTACAGGTGTGAGCCACTGCGCCCGGTGGAAACTTTTGAACTAAGGAAAATAAAGGCATCTCCATCAGAAATCTAGCTGTGGTTTTTGCCAAGGAAGTAAGGGGGGGAAGTTTGGACCAGGTGATCTCTTGATGTCCTTCAGCACTACTCTACTTGCTGTGTCAAATAGAGTCAACTGCATCTTAATGGAAAATAAAAGACAAGATTCAAAGTTTATAGTGGAATGTAATTATCTGTTAGTATCTGAGGGCAACTGGTTACAGGACTACCTTCACCCAACCCTGAGTATAACAAAATCCAAGGGTGCTCAAGGCCCTTATATAAAAAGGCATAGTATTTGCATGTAACCTACACCTGTCCTCCCAAACACTTTAAATCATCTCTAGATTACTTATAATATCTATTACAATGTAAATACACTGTAGCTATTATGCTGTGTTTTAAGAATTATATTAATATTTGTTGTTGTGTTGCTATCTTTTATTGTTTGGGGTTTTTTTTCAAACAATTTTTATCTGAGGTTGGTTGAATTTGATGAGGAACCAGCGGTTATAGAGAGGCCAACTGTATACAAGTTCCAGGAATTGCCTACATCCAACTAGAAAAAGAGGGCAAAGCAATTTAAGCCTTAATATCCTGCTGTTTGGCATTTAAAATGACACTGAGCTAATGGTCAAGTTCTACATGAACTCAGTAGCATTTTGCAGAGGGATAATAATTATTTACAAACATAGCCCATCCTGAGCAATTTTGTGGTTGGCTGAAACCCATTGTTTTGTGCTGTTTGCCTGCATTTAGCTTTTAAGTCTTGCAGTTTTTTCATGTACAGTAGTTGAGGTGATGTTAGCAGAAAACTTTTTAGCTGGATTGGAATTGGATTGCCTGGGGACAGCATTGGAAGTGATAATGATTCTGGGAAAAAGACTCAGTATCCTTAATTTTGATATTCCTCCAAAGATCTTAAATTCCTGGCAACCAACAGGATGACTAACTTCTTTATGTAACTGCCCTACTCAGACCAAACAAGCCAAGCATTTGCCAACTATAACTGCCATGATTTCACTTTCTGGAAAGGATTGTGTTGATCTCCCTGAGTTCTCTCCACTTTCCAAAAAGAAGGTAACAGGAAATCCCGGGCCAAGGACTTCCTGGGTTGTACTAAAAAATTATGGTTGTAGCATGAAGCTACTTTCAGTCTGAAGGACACTCTTTGATGGAAGCATGAGATTCTCAGTGCCATGCTCAGGACACATTAGGAGATAGCCCTAATGGCACTTAATGAGATTTGGTATAGAACAAAATATATGGGATGAAGGGTTTGTCTCAGGCATTACGCTAATGTGATGTACACAAACTATTCTGAGGAAACCACGATAGTCATGCTAACTTTTCACCTGTGCCTGTGAACTACAGGACCATAACATGAGAGTTCTGTACGTCCATTGCAAACATGATTGTTCCCAAATGAAAGCTATGGTGTGCCCTACCTGAGAAGTATTCCTTTCTTTGCATCTTTTTCTCTCTCCCTAATTTGAAAATTATAATCTTGGTCATCCATCCAGTCCAGCAGAGGCCTGTGACGAGGATTTTGGCCTTCCCACCAACCATATATAAAGCGGAAGGCAAAATACACTAAGTGCCATAGAAAAGGTCATTTCATGGCTGTTAGATAACATACCTTTTGTGGGGAGAGAGCATTTCCATTGCAAGGTGGGTTATGAGAAATGCCTTCGATTTCTGGGAAAATTCCACTTTTTTACACAAAGGGACAATAGAAGAATGCCTATGTGCAAAGAGGAGTTTTCTTGGATCCCCTTATAAAGATAAACCTCTGATCCCTGTAGAAAAACAAAGCACTCTTTCTTTGTTGAAAGGGACTAAGCCACATGGCGCTAATTTTTAAGCAGCATAAAGTATGTGTAACTAACAGGTTTTGAGCATCTACTGTGTGCCCAAAGCTCTACAAAGCTTTGGTGTCTCATTTAATCCTCACCAATCTTCCATGGTAGGCATTATATTTTAAGATTGAAAGGAAAAACCAGGCTCAGAGGTTACACATGGAGCCCGAATAAATACTCCGACTGTCTCTAGGGTGAAGACTTTTTTTCTTTCTTTCTTTGAGATAAGGTCTTGCTCTGTCACCCAGGCTGGAGTGCAGTGGTGTGATCATGGGTCAAAGCAGCCTCAACTCTTGGGCTTAAGCAATCCTCCCACCCCCACCTCAGCCCCCTGAGTAGCTGGGACTGCAGGCACAGCCCACCATGCCCAGCTAATATTTTTATTTTTTGTAGATCTGGGGTTTCACCATGTTGCCCAGGCTGGTCTCAAACTTCTGAGCTAAAGGGATCCACCTGCCTTGGCCACCCAAAGTGTTGGGATTACAGGTGTGAGCCACTGTACCTGACCTGGGTGAAGACTTTTCTACTAATATTCACGGCTATCACAAACTCATAACTCTCTTTTGCCTCCTGGTACACAAGAAAGCCTGTTCTAAGAAACATTGCAAAAAAAGAGAGCATAGGTTTATGTCCTTGTTTGGCCCAGAGTATATATTTATTTGGATTTTTTCTTATGAACTAGAGGAAAAAGATATTAGAACTTTGTATTTGTAGCAAATGTGACTGCTTTGATCCTCTTGGTCCCACAAGTGTTTCTTATAGCTCAGATGCTGACATTCTGATAACTCATCCTGTTGCATCCATTTAGGGAAATACATTCTTTAGTAGCTAAAGAGGATCCCCTTATTAAACTGACTTAATCAGACATCTTTCTCTGAAGGGTAATCCAATTAGCTGAAGAGAGAAAGTGTGAGCGAGCACAGAGTAATTCCATCTGTCCTGATGGCTGTGATGGGCCACCCACTGCCAACATTTCCTTTAGTGTCAGCACTTGACCTAGGGTGGTATGTGCCTCTGAAGCTAGGTGGCATTACTGGAGTGCTCTGCAGAGCTGGGGGCCTCAGACAGCTCAATTTGTATAATAATCTCAGATCTGCCAAATACTCCAACCTGAGACACAGACATTGGGCTATGTTTAATAGCTAAGGGACAATCTTTCTCACAGAATATGCCTTGCCTTAGCTGCCCTAGCTTAGTGAATAGAAAAACTGTACAAGATAATCTAGATCAGTGATTGGCAAACTATGGCCAGCAGGCAAGTCTGGCCCATTGGCTATTTTTGTAAATATAATTTTATTGGAACACAGCCATACTCATTTGTTAATGTATTGCTGACGGCTGTCTTCACTCTACAGTAACAGAACTGAGTGGCTGCAACAGAGATCATGTGGCCTGCAAAGCTTAAAATATTTACTTTCTACCCTTTACAGAACAAGTTTGCTGACCCAGGTCTAGATTACTCCTCGTGGTTCTACACCCCAATTCAAATCCTCAGGCAGTTCATGGGTAGTGAAGCACATACAGGTAGTGTTGAGCTGTCCTCTGTGTCTTAAAACGTGGACTATTTTTTCAGTATTATGCTGCCTTTTAGATGATTCTTTCATTAAAATTGGAATTGTGTGATGTAAAATTCTGAAATAATTTGACAACTTTTTTTTCATGTGTGACTTGAGGATTAAGGGATACAACAGGTACTGCTGTTTGTCCTTTCTACATTCGTATTGACAGAAACAATTTTGTTCAGACTGTCCATACACCCATTGAAAAACTATGTTCACGAGCTTCCCTTTCAGCTAGAGATAGCTATGTAACACTGTTTTGGTCCATAACCTAGACAGGTTTCCAAAAAAGTTCTTGAAAAAAGAGTCAGACTCTGTGACCTCTTGTCCTTTCCTTCTTTCATCTTGGAAGGAGGAATTGGTGCTGGAAGTGGAGCAACCATCTGATAATCAGAAGGTGACAAGCATGAGGTAAAAAGCCACAGGTAAGAATGGCTGAGCTGAGAGAAGACAGCTTGGATTCTGATGATATCTTAAGGTTTCCATATTAACCCTGGACCACCTACCTCCAAATGTTTGTTACACTATAAAAATCAAACTATTTAGTTAAGCCACTCTAAATTGTTGTTTGTTTGTTTTTGTTATATACAGCCATCCTAAGCTGATATGAGGAACAAGAAAGACAGAAAATTAACACTGTTTAACCTCAAATAATGAAGTTTTGGAGGAGTTTTAATATACTCTAATCTAAAGTATCTTCCAGCCCTTAAAAATCTATGATTTCATAACCAGAACCTAACAAATAAGAATCCTCACATTATCTGGCAAACAACAAAGCTGATAAAATCTTCAGACTATCTGTTCCAGGTGCCTCGCTTTATTAGTAGGAAATTTTGGTTTAAGGCTGTTAAGTAACTGCTCAAGAGCACATAGCAAGGAGGTGATGGAGGCAAAATTCAAACCTAGGCTATTATCCATTCATGTATTAAACCACAAAAGTAAACTTCACAAGTCAATCCTATCATCTGTAAATTTTTATTTCAATCTTCTTATATATTCTCAATATAATAAGTATGATTACACAGTTATCACTTCGATTACCTATAAAATATTTAGCAAATATTTCATTTTTTATATTGCTATGCTTAGTGAGGCAGAAAATAAATCAAACCATTAAAGAAAAATTTTAAGCACCAAACATTCAAACTAAAGGTTATTCAGATTAACTTTCTTCTGTTTTTCAGAAAATCTAATTAGCCTGACCATCTCCATCACACAATATATTGGCCACTTAAATCTTCCTGCACCAAAGATAGTAGTGTCATTTTTTGGTACAGTATTGTGAGATTTAGGGCCACAAAAAATTGAAAACCATTTTGAAGAAGGTGGCTCAAGAGAATGAAAGTAATCCTATACCTTACAAATAAACACACCTTTCTAAGATTTTATAAGCATGAGAATTTTGGGCAAAGAATCTTCATGAAACATGTGGCTGGTGACAGTGGTTGCTTGTGCCTCTACTAATTTGGCAGGGTCAGAATGATGCACTGTATGCATCTTCATCATCACCGTCATTACAAATGTCATCAGTAACTTACAAGGCCACATAGTTCAGCTCCTGCCTTCAGGATAAATATCACCTAAGCCCTCGTGCCGGGAAAGCCAAGTGAGAAGACCATGCTAGCTCTACTCTGCTGTGTCCTAAGTCTTCTTGTTTCTGTTAGCATCAACATTTTCTCTTTGCCTCAAATTAAAGGCACTTTTTAATCATCTAATAAATGAAATTGTAACATATCTACAGTAAAGGAGAAAGGGCAACAATACCAAGAGGGCCAAGTGCTTAGAAAATGAGCTCCAAGACAGGCACGATTTTGTCTTGTATCCTCCAAGAACCAAGCATATTTAAAATGTACCTGGCATATTTTAGGGACTCAATAAATACTCACAGACTGAATGAATTACCTGAGAATGATCTATTATCAGAATAAGTCCTTTCACCACACTGATAGGGTCACCAGATGCTGACAGCATTTTGGACATCAAATCACTATATCCGTTGAAAAAAGTGACAGGTCTGAGCTGAACATCAAAGAGGATGGCTGACATGCCAGCATAGGAGTCAAGGTTCTCCTCCCCCTCGTCAGGGGTGGCTGCAATTAAGGCTTCCAGTCCTTGGGCTTCAATAACCACCTGGAGAAAATCAATATAATGTTCATGACTCAAGCTCCCTGCCTGCTCTGTAAATGATGGTGAAGCTTTTCAGCTGCAGCTAGAGCTCTTCAAGGGGCCAAAACCTCAAATATTTGCAACAGCTAAAAGCAAAAAATAAGGTGTAGACAGAAACCTCTATACCTGAATATAAGGTGTGTTCGTTTTTCATTTAATCTTCACAACTACTCTTTGAGGTGCATATGATTTTACCCATTTTGCAGATGAGGGAAAAAAAGGTCTCAAGTTTACTCAGCTAATAAATGTCAGAGGCAGGACCCATACCCCTTCTGTCTGACCATGAAAACCATTAGCTTTCCATTTTATGATGTCATTCTAAAGACTCTTAATCTTTCTAGGACTGTCATATACAGTGCATCAGCTATCTTGCAGAGCATCTAAAACAAGATGGAAAGGTGTTGACAGAGTCATTCTAAGGCTACTGCTAGGTGAGGACATGGTATTCTCTAAGCCACAATGCACACCATTCCATGTCAAACTTTTCTCCCTAGCCAGAAAAAAAGAAGTCAATCAACACTATGAGGGGTTCACACTCTTATTTCCACCACACACAGGAATCCTACATATTTTCTGTCCTTCATATCCAGTCCTTTAACCCCTGGGTATTTTGCATTTTAAAGTACATACCAGAAAACAGATGGTGATTCCTCAGGACAGAAGAGCATAGTATTCTGACTATAGTACTATCAAAAGGGATAGTAATATAATATTGATATAAAATTGAGTTTGTATAGCATTGGATCATTTTAAAAACCTAAATGACTGTATTTACAAGGTTATAATTTGATGTGCATAAAAACTAAGAAGAAAGCACATGTCATTATTAGAAAGCCTTTATAGACCATCACCTCAATTTGGATAACACTAAAGGAACGGAAGTCAGCCAGGTGTTGAATGCCCACACTCTATTCTTTTCTCTCCTACTAATGTTAGAGAAATATAGATTGACTCTTTAGAGAGTCATATTCTATTATGAAGGGTTTTATTATGGGGAATCAATCTCTTCATAGAAACACCCAGAAAAGGAAAATATATTCTAGAATTAAATACTTGGGGGTGAGAAAAGGCTAAGAAATATATCTGTAAACAAAAATAAAATATTGGTACAATTTCAGTTTTGTGAATATGTGCACCTTTGAAAACAGAAATGGAGATTTGGCATGTCCAATGAATCAAATTACTTAGGTTTCAAGTTCATATTTGAAACTTTCTCTGAGTGACTATAAACCATACAGCCTCTTACACACGAGGGAATCATGGGCAAAATATGACAAAAGCTACCATTAACTTATACATTCTGTAGTGTTACCAACAGTATATATGTTTTATTTTATCTCAGCCTGATTTTCTTGCATACTTTATTAGGCAAAATCCATGAGAAGTGAGTTACCTGGCTGCCGTGAAGACCAGCCTTCCCAATGTACTGAAAGACGTTGAGGTTACTTCTCCTTAGAATGCCAGAACCCGAGTAAAGAATGTCTAGGCTGTAAGTAGACGCCGAATGGGGACTACCTGATGGCACACAATAACTGTAATTTAATAGCAGTTCCAGCAACGCTAAGTTGAGGGGCACAGAAGGAGAACCTCTTTTTGGTGTACATACGTTCTATGTAGCCAGTGTAGGCAGAAGAGGATCCACTCCTGGAGAAACGGTCATAATTGTGAGCGACCATTTCCTTCAGAACTCGACGGACCATTTTGCTGCAACATATGAAAAAAAAAAGCTGCACATTCACTGTAATGACTTTCCCAAGTCAAATTTTGGAAAAACAAATCCTCAGTGGAAAAAAGAGGAAGCCAAATATTCCTCATGCCTCTCCATAAGCCGGAGTGGTGCCAGCTGGCATGGTAGCATCAGGATTAGGGCTAGCCTCTTCATTACTCAGATATTTGAAATTTAGTTTGGTATCAAAATGACAGCAAGGCAATGGTGTCCAGCTTTGTGGTGGCTTAAGTTGACCGGTAGACACATTTCAGGCACGGCAAACACATATTCTTTGATTCGTCATGGTTTTATGGTTAAATAGTGCCTACGTTTAAAGGAAAATCGTACCAAACTGGGGAGGTTGCACAATATTTCTTTAAATATTTTTTCTGCATTCTAGAATAGTCTCTCTCACTAATGACATATAACAGTGCACTTCCAATATTTCTTCTATATATGTTAAGTTTTCAATTATAGAATCAACTCAGTGAAACCCATATAGGAACCATTGTCTTCTCTGGAGTAAGTCTTAATGCTTACCCCATGCCTCTATCTTGTCTAAGTAATTAGTGTTAAGATGTTTTCATTTCTGATTACATAACACTAATTACATAATTAATAGTAACATCACGACAACACAGCAAAACATCAAAATAATCAACTAAAGAAATATGAACCTAGGTCTGAGGTAGAAAATAATGAGGGGAGGGAATGGTATCCTGAGAGGTTTCCCCTCCAATATCGCTAGACAAGCAAAGATGAGGAAGGTCATGACAGCTGTCCTCAATTCAAAGGTTCTTCTTGTGGATGAATGATTAGATGTATTTGGCTTTGCTCCTGGAATAAAACCAGAGCCAACAGGAAGATTTCAGGTTATACAAAGACATAATGGTAAGAGTCTCTGAACAACACTGCACAAGTTCCCTCAAAGATGGCAAAGTGTGAATACCACCTGCTGGGAGATTATAGCCCTACAGAGAGATACCAAGCAAGGGAGCCTTTAGTGTTCCTCCGCACTGTAATGTTTTTTGATTCTGAGACTGACCCATAATGTTGGTGATACCTTCCTCACAATTCATAGGCTGTTCTCTACCCCACTGTCTCCTCTTTCTGGTTCCCTGAAATGCTAGGGCCACAAGATAAAGGCAGCAAGTACACCCAGGATCTCCCCCACAGGGTCTCAAAAAAGCAAAAAAAAAAAAAAAAAAAATAGAGGGAGAAGCTAAATACATTCAACTAGAAATACATGACTGGAGAGAGACTTGTCTTCTTTTTTCACTCGTTCACCTGCTCCCTTCCTCTTTCCTGAATGTCCTGCTCTTATCTCTGTTCCACTCACACCCGTTTCTTATACGTTCCTTCAGACTTCTTAGTCCCTGTTTCTCTTTCTTTCAACCTCTTAATGCTCTCTTTTTTCATTTTCTTTCTTTTTATTTTCTAGCCTCCTGATCTCTATTTTCTTTTTCTATGGTGAATGCTTAAATCTGATCTTTCCTGGGGGTAGCGTTCTATATGTAACTGAGGAAAAATGAAACTTCCTTCTCTGACCCTCTAATTCCAGGGAGAAAGCACCTTGGGGGTTCCACTTTGGATATGGGAGGAGAGACTTGGGAACTAGAAGAAAATTAATTCAGAAAGAGTAACAGAATGATGAAGTCTACTGATTGCACTCTTTAAACTTTGAATCATCCTAAAATGTGGGGCATGCCTAAGATTTTAAACTTGAATGGGAAATTTATTTGATCTGTGATAAATGAGGCTTCAAAAATTCCTAACATTTAAAATGCTACAATGAAAAACCATTTGGTAAGAATTTATGTTGTTTTGTTATACTATTTATTTAAAAAATCCTATTGAAAATATAGTTAGCTTTTATAACATTTAGCAATATACATTTTCCAGGCTGAACAAGACATCCCTAGTAAAAATTATACACAGAGTTCCCACTCATGGACTCATAGAGCCAAAGTGAAGTAGTTTCATCTGGTCCACTAAATAGCCCTCTTACGGGAAATTTGGCACTGTTTGGTTTTATGCAATGTAACCCTGCAGAATTATCATATCATTATTATTAGCTACTTGTGTACCACATGAACACACAAATAAGCTTGAATACACAGAGACACATGTGCAATGTATTATACCTTGCAGGCATTTCAAAACGTAGGATGTCTTGAACAATGGAGAGCATGTATTTATTCATTTCTTGGGGAAGCTCCCCAATAGACAGCAGGATGTTCTTGACGTCCATGTACGATGGATTGTTATTTAAAATAATAGCAGCTGCAGTAGTGCGCACAGTCTTTTCGTGAACTTTATGGTTTTGGTGGTATATTCTGTTCAAGGTCTTCTTCACCTGTTCGTAAGATGTTCAAACTTAGTGCACATCTAGATTTTTAAAATGGATACTTCAGCAGGAAAAGTGAGCGTTCATAAAAATATACATGCGTTACTACATTTTCCAGGTTTCTTTGTGATTTGGTGGGGGACACGTGACTAGTTCTGGCTAATGGGCCATGAACAGAATCTATGTGGGTCACTTCTAGGCTGAGGCCATTAAGAGCTGGTGTGCTTTCTCCATCTTTTTCTTCCATGACTAGTGAACTTCAGGCCACATATTTCCTTATTCACATTAGGCATAGCATGAGAAATAAACTTTTAATAAACTGCTGAGATTTTGAGGGACATTTGTTATTGCAGCATAACCTAGTGTTACCTAACTAATACAAAATTTTAAGGCTACCACATGGCAGTGGGGCTCTGGAGAGAGGTAGTTATCTGAAGTGATGTTTCCTTACAACGAAGTACCTCACAATCTTCCCATTTCTCCCTTTTTTAATTAATAGATTTTTTAAAGAGCAGTTTTAGGTTCACAGCAAAATCGAGTGGAAAGGACAGAGAGTTCCCACACACCTTCTAACCCTACACACATGCAATCGCCCCTTCTAACAACAACCTGCGCCTCAGTGGTACATCTCTTACATTCAATAAACCTACCTGGCACTTCATTATTACCCAAAGTCTGTAGGTTACATTAGGATCCTTTTGTTTTCTAAACAAAATATTAACATCGAAGAAAATGTGCCAAAATAATTGTATTTCATAGACAACAAATAAATTTCATTGATTAGGACGCCTAACAATATGCAATGTGTAAGAATCTATACTAAGCATTTATAAATACTTCTTTAATTCCATTTCCCTTTATTTTTTACTAACTCCCTCAAATCTTGGCTTTGCTCTCAGATACGTAGCTATTAAATAAGTCACCCAAGAACAAACAACTAGGGAAGGACAGAGACAGAGTTTACATGTAGGTCTGTCTTTCTCAAAAGCCTGTACCCCTAACCATTATGATTTGCAGCCACCAACTTCAACACAAAACTGGTGGGAAGGTGCTTAGCTACAAACTGGAAACACCATTCTTGGCAGATGGTTTATCTCAAGATTTATAGACATTCTCTGTCCTAACAAAAGTTTAATTTAGATGGCTTCCTGAAAAATGTAGTTGTAATGACAAACAAAGTTATACTTAAACCAGGATATTTCAGTATTGAAAAATGTAAGAGCATCTTAAAACTTATAAAAGTAAATATACTTCAAAAAAGAATTTTTCCTAAAATAAGAGAATATGCTTCAATATTTATGCTTCAGGATATAGAACGTTACCCTATGAGGATATTTAGAATAGCCTCAAATGCAATTTAAGAGTTATTTTTAAGCAGGAGAGAAGACTATTTGAGGAAAATATAGAATGACTTGAGAGGAATTTGCATTTGACTCATGTTCAGATATGCTTTTTTTCCTTCTGTTCATGTGGCAAATGTTCTTGGAGATTTTACCTCATCAGTTATGAAAGGGAGATCGTATCTCTGGAGAGTAGTGGTAGCGAGGTGGCTGATGTGCTCTTCTCCTGCTTCTGCATACTTCAGAAGAAGTGGGATGCCTTCTGGAAGCAGGGCATTCTTCAGAGCCAGCAGATACATTGTAGTATCCTCTTTTTTCTCCGCTTTTTCAAGTCCTCCTAGGATTAACTTCTTGGCTTCCACTACTGCCTGAAAAATAATATACCTTAGATGTATGCATGACCATACGTTGACGAAGACTTGGAAAAGACTGGATTTATTCTTGGGTCCAAGAAAGCAACCTAAAGTTTTACAAAGTTTTGCATTGGTTGCTTGACTAAGGCACACAATGGAATAAAAACAAACAAGTAAAATCTGATAAAGATATTGTGCTTTTCAAAAAATGCATATACTAATATATTATTAAGAATCAATGAGTATTATCAATAATGGGCATATTTAGTTTTGAACATATTTTGAATATATAAGGCCACTTTAAATTTCATTGTGATTGATTACTCATAACAACTGCTCATTCACTGAATTTCTGAAGCAACAATTAGAACCTTAGTGTCACCATACACCTTTCCTTAAGTAAGAACTTGGGTGAGACGTCTTAGAGCTCGAACACAAGGTCTGGCTCTAAATGTTTTAAAAGTGCTTGTTTGCACTTAATTCCAAATTTAATTAATGCTGCAATACAGTTCAAAAAATATTTAAGTACCTTCTATGAGGTAGGTACTTTGCTAGGTATTTTTCAAATATGTTCTATAATCAGAAAAGGCCTTTTGTCCTAGTCTGAAAAAAACCGGGATTGAGTGTGAATTAATAGTTTAATGGGAAAGCAAATTAGAACATCTGGGTTCTGGTATTACATTTGCCACTACATATGTTTTAGAGGCTTCAGTTTCATGTTTAAAATAAAGATTCTTTGGATGACAGAGTCTAGGCTGAAAATTAAAAAATAAAAATAAAGGTTTTAAGATCTAATTCATCCACAGGATTCATAACCTCTGAAATTAGGCTACGAGCACACACACACACACACACACACACACACACACACACACACACACACACAGAGGGCTGGGAAGAAGGAATGGTATGGTAAGAGTAGAGGAAACTAGTAACAAAAGGCTCCCAATAGAAGATGCTAAACAACACACTTAATCAATCAGATAAGTGACATTTCTCAACTATCCAACTGGCAAAAAATTCAAAAGTTTGCTAACATATTTTGTAGGTGAGACTATGGAAAAATAGGCCTTTTCAGAAATTGCTGATGAAAGCCTAAAATGGTAAAATTCCTATAGAAGATAATGTGACAAAAACCAAAAGAACTGCTTTTTGACCAGCAACTCTATCCCTGAAGCTACATCTCAACAATAGCAAAAATCTGTGCCTAAGATTATTCACTTCAGCATTATTTGCAATAGCAAAATAGTGGAAGCCACTTACATGACCATATATAGGAGATGTTAAATAAAACTTAGTCCATAGACACAATGGAGTACTAGGCAGTTGTCAAAAGGAATGAAAAATATCCTTATGGAGGGAATATTTTCATGATATATTCTTAAGTGGAAAATGTAACATACAAAAAGAGTATGTATAGAATGATATATTTTGTGCAAAAAAGTATGTAAGTGTGTGAACATCTGTTTACTGTTGCAAAAATAAACATAGAGAGAAAAAAAATTTTAAACCAGTGATTTTGTTTACCTAGAGGAAGTAGGTGAGACTGGGGGAAAAGGATAGAGAAGCAAATGAGACCTCTTTGATAATACTTTTAAAACACAGTTTTGCCTTTTAAAGCACATTACTGCTTCACATATTCAAGAAGTAAAATTCAATCAACAGGATAAAAAACTATCAAAATTTAATTTAACCAGAAACAAATGAGGCTAAATGCCCATCAACTTGATAATATGGCTAAACAGAAGAGAGAAAAAAAGAATTATTCTAAGCAACTTTTGAGCATAGAACCTTGTGTACATATGACGAAATATATTCTAAGGACAAAAAGAGCTATAAGAAAGTCTTGATTGGGCACTTATCTAGCTGCCATTCAAACTATCATAGGACAGTAGCTTTCAGGCTAGTAAGTGCTGGAAGGCTATAGAACTACAGAGAATGGCAGGTACCTTTTGGACAGTATACATATAGTGTGCCCAGTAGCTACCTTAAACTTGTGCTTATTTAATAGGATGCATACTTTTCTTTCTTTCCTTTTGTATATCTTTGATTTGGGCAAAAAGTAAATGAGTGTTCCACAGCAGAAAATTCAAAAGAAAAATTGAACTTTTACTACAGTTGTTTTGTAGTAAACTCACTATAGCCAAATCTCATCATCCTCAAAGATGAAAAAAAAAGTTTGCTCAAAAACATTCACAAAATTGAATGCCCGTGATAGCAGATGGTTGCAGCTACCTTCAAGGTAATTTTAAAGCTGTGATGAGAACCAGATTGTCCATTATAATAAGAACTTTGAATATGATCCTTTCTCTGTTTCTTTATGCTACATGACTTTCCTAAGTAACCTCATTCTCTTTCAAGGTTTCAGTCACTCTCTATTTCTGACCCTAACATCTCTCCCGAGCTGCAGGTGAATGTGGATATCTCAACCTGGTGGACAACTGAACCTGGTGTTGGACAACTGAACCTGATGACCCAAAGGATTTCAAACTTTACCTGGCCAAAACAAACTAATAGCTCTGCTCTCCTCCCACCCCCAAGCCAGGCTGTATAAACCTTACTTCAGTGGTTGGCATCACCATACACCTGATATCCTCACCTAAAAGCTTTAGAGTCACCTGGATTCTTATGTCTTTCTAATTTCCCACATATTTTCAGTCACTAAATAAAATGGTCCTTGAGTCTATTTCTTCTCATCACCTGCCCCTACATTAATTCAGACCTTTACTAATTCTTGCCTAGGTTATTGCAAATGCTTCCAGTCAGATCTCACTAACACTAATCTTACTAACACTAATCCAGTAAACAATCAGTCCACACAACATCTTGCTTCTTTCTTAATAAAACGTCTGTCATTCACCTGCCTAAAGACTTCACTGGTCTCTTCCTTCCGTGGAATGAAGGCCACACTCCTTAACTTGTTATTAATAAAGATCCAGCTCACCTCCCATTTCTCTCCCCATCTTTCCTGTGTCTCCACCCTCACTTGTCTGTCCCAGAAACATATATATTTTATGTTTCAGCCCCACAGAATTTCTCACTGTTCCCAAGCATACCAGGCTCATTTTGACTTTGGGCCTTTTCACACATTGTTGTATGACTCCTAGAATGTCCTTCATTCCATACTTTGACCTCTTCACTTAAAAACCTCTTCTAGACTAAATGCAAAAATTGTTATTTTGGTGAAAATGTCTCTAGCACACTCAAACACAAAATGTTGCTGCATCTTCTGTATTGTCTGAACACTTTGTTTATATTAAGTTTATATTTGATATTTGTTTATATTTGATAAACAGAGTAGGAGTTCTTTGAGGATGGTAGAATATTTTATTCATCTTTTTATCTGAGGATTAGCATCATACTTAGCAAAGAGTAGATGCTCATTAAATACTGCTGAATAGACCTTTTGATATGTGGGTTTTACCTAGGCTAAGATATCTAATACACAAATAGCTGAAGTAAATCAGCTACTCAAATAATTACGGAAATTGAAAAATATAAGAAGTCATGTTCCCTAGTATAAAAATAATAAATTTGATTTCTGCCAGAACTTAGTAAGTTAATACTCAAACCTTTTCAATACTACTGTTTTTTAGTGATCTTTTTCATACTTAATGTACATTCTAGTTTTGGTTTGCCTCTTTTGGAACCATTTGGTTTCAAGAACATTTCCCTGTTATTTTTAATAGCAAGCACTAAGTAAGCAAAATAATATATAATGCTGTCTGAAGTAGAAAAAATGCTGACTGGACACTGGCTGTATAACGTAGACAGAAAAAAAGACTGTTTTTTAAAAATATATTTAGCATCATTATTTGCATTATAGAAAGATGAGCTGTCTTAGACATTAATCTATTCCGGTTTTCCATATTTAATTATACTTAAAAGTGTTTTTGCTTTTTTCTTGTTAGTAAGAAAGATGTGAAAATTGATAGTCCACTGAGGTAAGTGGAAAAGCTTTAGGTAAATGAAATTGAAAATAAGATATAAAACTCTCTGTAACTAAATTCCTACTATCAAAACTTGAAACTGCAAACCACACTTACTATAAACAAAGTTCTGCTCTAGGAGATAGCCTTAGAATCTAATATTTTTTTCTGAAACAGGAAGTATATCATACACACCATTTAAAACTGAGTACATAGTGGGCACTCAATAAAGTATATGGGTAGGGAGATTATGGTACTATTCACTTTTTAGCAAGTCTTATATTAAGTATTATCTATGTACCAGGAACTGGTAAGCAAAAATGGAGATTCATTTCTTCGTGGAACTTACATTCTAGTGATATAGAAATATATAATAAACAACTGAATTGTAACGTGTCAGATGTCAAAAATTGCTATGCAAATAAGGTAAGTAGAATAAAGAGAATTAGGAGTGCCAATAGCAGTCAGCATGGTGAGTATCAAATAGGACGATGGTGTAGAATGATGTAATACATGAGATTGGATTTACACTTACTTTGAGTTTGCAGCCTTCATTCTGACACAACTTTCTGACAAGCGCCCCAATGATGATCATAACAGTTTCTCTGATGTCACTGCTCCCAATTGAACCTTTGAACTTACTCTATTAACCAAACAGAGATAAAATAGGTTACCAAGACATTTAAATATTTCCAAGAAACACTTTTAGTTAAATAAAAAAGTAACCGATACATACTTGAGAAGGTATTTTTATGTTTCTAGATTGTAAACTCAAAATTTTGCTTCTGAGACACTTACACTTTTGCTATCTAGCTTTGAACTGAATAGTTAATCTCCTTTTCAGGGATTTTTAAACCTGCGGTATAGGGAATTCTTAACCCTGGGGGTTTATGGATTGGATTCATTGGGTCAGTGAACAACAACAAAAAAAGGGGTTGTAAAATTTTATGTATGAGTAAAAAGGGGATTCATCACTTTTATCAGATTCTCCATGGGTACATTTTCCAAAAAGATTATGAAGTATTCCACTAGACAATAGGTAGACAAGTGCACTTAAAAAGAAAACAATCTTGGACCCAAGAGAAGTCTAATTTTTGTTTTCAACATTAATCTTTAACAGCAGAAGAATTGTATCTCTTCAATGCAAACTTATTAAATATGAGAATTTTTGAAATTAAAACGAATCTTTTAAAATTGATTACTGAAGCATAACCTAGACGTCTCCCTGCTGAAATTCTGTCATATGCTATATAACATGATAGGTGAACATAATCTTTAAATTTCCATTTAGTTTATACTATTTAGTGAAATTGCAAAGAAGGCACTAAGTGAAATAACTTATTGTACCGTTAATAATTAATGGATAGAAAATAACCCAATTTGCATATGAATACTCAGAAGTCTCTAGTTGATAGCCTTCATTCTGTTCTAAGAAACCTTTAATTACTGTTTATATTCTTAAGAAATTTTATAGGAGCTAAAGGTCTTTATTTTCCCAGTGTCTATTTGACTTACAATGAGGGCTCGCAGGAGTTCTTCATTGGGATGAGAGGCAAATCCACAAGCATAGAGAAACCTCTCCTGGAGAATAATGCTACTGTCACTTTTGAAATCCAAAAAGTCCAGAATGGCTTCTAATGAGTCCGAGGTCTGAGCAGACGTGACAGCGTCTACCAGCTGAGGTCTATTTTAAAAAGGCATAATCATGGATATCAATGTTTAGGGTAAAGAACACTTAAAAATCTCTACCACTCACAGACTCTCTATTGGTTTGAGTTTCCTCAAGAAGAAATTTTTTTTAATTTAAACAAATGAAAAAATGATTAAGACTTTCTCAAAAAGACCCCTTCCCATTTTAATTTTCTCCCTTAATGCCTTTCTCTCTCACTTGAACAATGTAGACTCAGAATATACAAACTAATTTTATCATATAAACTAAGCCAAGTATAATTTGAAGATTTGTAAATAAAAATTACATAAATACAATTCTAAATTAAGTTCAAATTCTTTCCTGTATAAGTAATACATAAAAGCTATGGGTCCCAAAATTTATTCTCTTTCTTTAATTAGCTTTGCAAACGCACATATTTCACAAGCGCCTAATTGAACTAAAGTAGCATTGTTTGATGGAAAGATAAAAACTCCTTTTAACCTTATATGCAAGGGGAAAGGCTTTGCTCTGTTTAAAAATAAAAAACATCATGGCATAGTTCTATGTTCAACCACAATGAATATGTGTGAGCAGAATGGAAAATTCTAATTACATAATCTAGTCATCAAAAATTTTTGGTTTTTTGAGCCTGGGAGGGTAACATTTCTGAAAGTAATTGTCATACTAATGAACACATGCATGTAAATATTACATACTACATCTATATAAACACACCAGACATGTGACATGTGCTTAGTAGTTTATACTTTTAAAAAATAATATACTTGTACTATTTTGACCCTAACAAAAACCTAATGAATTAAGCTTAGACTAGAAGACTTAATACTTACTGAGTTTATATTGCGTAAGCACTGTACTAAAAATTTTAGGTGTGTGAGCTCTCTTTAAGCTCTTCAACTGTAAAATACAACTTAAGTAGTATTTACCTCAGGATTGTTAGGAGGATTAAATTATGTTATCTATGTAAAACATTCAGAAGAGTGCTTGACATAAAGTAAGTGATTGATAAATATTAGCTGTTATTAATACTATGCCTCATTTAATCCAGCGAACATCCCTGTCAGTTTAATATTAATATTCCCCTTTACATGCTAGGAAATAGACTCAGATATACCTAGTCATTTGTTCAAGGACACATAGCTGGTAAATAGCATTGCTTGGATTGAAACCTAGGTTTTTCTGACTCTGGAGTCCATGGTTTCTTAATTACATTGGTGTTTCTCAAAGCTTTTTCCATGTAACACTAGTCCTACAAAATGCTTTAAGAAAAGAGATTATCAAGGCCATATATTTTAGAAAATATACAAGAAAACTTATCAGAATATTGTCTGATTAAAGATACTAAAAATTTCTGTAACAGAGAGACATTAACTTGGTTTCATCCAGAGGTTTGCCAACTGAGTTGCTCACAGAATCTTTTCCTTTTTGCATACCTGTTAACTTCCTACAAATTAAAGGATACAAAATATAGGCTCTTTGGGAAATGTTACATTCCACCACCCTGCCTCTCACAATCCTGAAATAAACAGAATTACTATCCCAATTTTACAGATGTTGAAAGTGAGGCTCAGAGAAACTAAATATAAAAGACTTCCTTGGCCAGGTGCAGTGGCTTACGCCTGAATCCCAGCATTTTGGGAGGCCAAGGCGGGTAGATCACCTGAAGTTGGGAGTTCAAGACCAGCCCGACCAACATGGAAAAACCACGTCTCTACTAAAAACACAAAATTAGCTGGGCGTGGTGGCGCATGCCTGTAATCTCAGCTACTCAGGAAGCTGAGGCAGGAGAATCGCTTAAACCTGGAAGGCAGAGGTTACGGTGACCAAGATAGTGCCATTGCACTCCAGCCTGGGCAACAAGGGCAAAACTCAGTCTCAAAAAAAAAAAAAAAAAAAAAAAAAAAAAAAAAACTAGGTGTAGTGGTGTGTGCCAGTAGTCCCAGCTACTTGGGAGGCTGAGGCAGGAGGATGGCTTGTGAGCCCGGGAGGTCAAAGCTGCCGTGAGCTGTGATTGCTCCACTGCACTGTAGCCTGGGCAACAAAGACCCTGTCTCAAACACAAAAAGAAGTGCTAAGTATGTGGCTGGTGCTTAGAAAAACAACCTTTTGGAATAACTTGAATAGTCCCTGTGTGTTTGAGACTCTGCAGTCAGTGGCAGTCTATACGGAACAGAGAGGAAGTTAATATTTGCCCCCTTCTCTCCAGCTCCAGGGGCTCAGTACCCACTCCACGCCCTTGGTGCCATAACCACTCTGTGTGCCCACTCACACCCCAGCCCGCTCCTCCAGACCAACTGATCAGCTCCCTGGCCCCACCCTGAGGGTCTCCAATGCACTGGGGGCTGGTGGGGTCAGGGGTGAGAGTAGAAATTAGATACCAAGGCTGGGTGCAGTGGCTCATGCCTGTAATCCCAGCACTTTGGGAGGCCAAGGCAGGTGGATCACCTGAGATCAGGAGTTCGAAACCAGCCTGGCCAATATGGCGAAACCCTGTCTCTACTAAAAACACAAAAATCACCTGGGCGTGGTGGTGGGCACCTGTAATCCCAGCTGCTCCGGAGGCTGAGGCAAGAGAATGGCTTGAACCTGGGAGGTGGAGGTTGCAGTGAGCTGCGATGCACCATTGCACTCTAGTCTGGGCAACAGAGCAATCCTCCAACTCAAAAAAANAAAAAAAAAAAAAAAAAAAAAAGGCTTCCTTAAAGGATATACTGCTATTGGGAGGTCAGAATTTAAACTAGATTTTCTGATTTTAGTTAATCCTAGTATCCTTTCTATTACGCTATATCATACATGTGTTGCATGTTATATGATTCAATATTGTATAAATAATCTGATTTAGAAAATACATTACACAGTCCTCCAAATTATTGCTGCCTTAAGATTTTTAGGATACAGATAATGCTGAGATTTAGCATAATCTCTATGCTAAATAACTACCTAATTATTCCACTTTAATTTTCAGTAAATTTGGCTTTAATGTTAAGACAATGCCTATGTACTTTCAGAGTAGTGAAGTATTTGAAGAATCTTAAACATGTAAAAAATAAGACAAGTCCCTCTACCAATACATTTTAACATGCTGTAATTAAAACAGAGCCTGAGAATTTATTATTTTGATTATTTTTCAGTTTCTGAATTTTGAAGAGAATAACCAACTTTGATTAGTCATTTGGAATTCCTATCAATTTTTTAATGTCCTCAAGGCAAGTAAATAAATGCAATTGAGTATAAATGCACTTTTCAGAAAAAAGCTGCAATTTTCCTCCTGTTGGGGAATTCTGTCCTTTGAACTCAGTGACTGCTACTGCTGTGTGTGGGGGGGTAACTTAGCTAAGTTCCACTTTTGATTATGTTAATGACTGTTTTTCACTGTTTGTTAAATTAATTGGGCCTTATTCTATATCATCAATTAAGATAATTGGTATCATAAGCTCAATTTGTATATATATATATAAATTCTGTGTTACAAAATAAAAATACATTGTATTTAGAAACAAATGCAATGTGTTTGGGAAAGAATTAAGTCAACTCTGTTTATTACACATGTAAAATGGATCATAGTTTTACCAAATATTAAATAATGTATGGATTTATTTTCTCCAGATTCTTTTCACTATTTGCCTCAGTTCTCAATTTTTTACAGAAAATATAGTTTCAACTGGCTCTTTAGTGAAATCACATTTTCAGCTGAAGAAGTCAAACCTTTTTTGTTGTTGCTTTTAAAATCAACTCAAATCCGCTCAAGTGTCAATTAACAGCATGAGGAGCACAATTTCAAAAACAGCGAGGCAGCACATGCCCCATGGTGTCACTACCAAGCCCTGCCTTCACCTCTCTATGTACCAATCTAGTCCTGATTTAAACTCATAAACACATTAACATGTTCATTCCAAATCCCTGCTGAAAATCTGCTATTGTATTTCTGGTCAAGTGACCATTAAATTACTGCACGGTGGCATAACTGTTCGATGAAAACGTAGTACAACAAAATAATTGTTTTGGAGGTGGAGTAGTTGGTTTAAAAAGGATCTTTCTTGCTTCGCAAAACCAACAACCCAGAAATGTTTCTGACAGACAACCCCACACAAATGTTGGGGAGCTTACAATACTTCCTTGTTTTCCGTCTTCAGGATTTGAAGGATCTCTTCCTGCTTCGCAGTCCTGAGGTGCTGAACAAAGGCGAGGAAGTTTTTGACAGCCTCAGCCTTGGAGAGGTTGTCAGGCTGCAGGTATTTCCTGGTGGACTGCCAGTGCTCCAACAGCTGCAAAACATAGCTGCATGCTCATACCCCACTCATAACTGTGAATGTCCACGTTTACAAAGGGTGTTCTCCAAAGAATAAAATGTCCCTTGTGTCTGAAGCAAAAGCAGCTTTTTGTAATTTACTTGAAGATACCTGATAGTTGCCTACCCATATCACACCCCTGGGACTTCCATTTACTTTGTGTACCATTCCTCTGCAGGAGGACCATTTTTGTCTATTCATATTTAGATGAAGAGGCTGGGGCAATAATTAACTGGTTTCTGGCTATATAGGTCATTTCATGGCTACACCAAGGGAATTGTATCTGAGGCCGGGCTTTGACTATCATAGTGCAATTTAAATTGTGTAGAATTTTAATTAACAGCAAAATATTCCAGAGATAAAATAATTAGAACTGCTGAAGAATTGCATCAGATTTCTCATTTACCTACACCTCACTGAAAGTCAGTTTTTCTGTGAGCTCCCTATTCTATCTCTTTATTGTTTTATTTGTATGAAATTCAATGTTTTGCTATTGCTAAGGTCTAAATTATTCATTGCTTATGTCTATGTTTTGTAGAGTAGCATTTAGATAAAGGTAATTCTTACACACTCTAAGTTATTCTATTGTAGTTTTAAAAAATAGTATTAGGTTGTTGCAAAAGTAATGGCAAAAACTGTAATTACTTTTGCAGCAACTTAATAAACAGTTCTAATTAATGGCATTTCTTGGCTTTGAAACAAACTGAATAACTTAGTTTTCATACTGTATTACTTTCCCCCCTAGTTTTATGGAATCCTATCAGTGACCTCTAACTCTTTAACCCTATAGCAATCAACTTGCTGCCAGTTTTTAAATTATTCATTACTTCTAATCAGCAATAGATATTTATTTTTCTCTTTTTCAAGTCCCTTTCAGCTATCTCATCTTAAGAGAATATTCCAAGTGAAATTACAGCTGTACTTAGCTAAAAATTTACTGGGCCGTTTCTGAAGGCAGAGAACATATCAATATGAATTCAAGTGTTTTGTTTTTGTTTTGCTTTAAAGAGCTGCAATAGAATTTACAAAAGCAAATTCCTCAATGACATACGTAAGTCCTTTTCTACAATAATTAAGAAATAACTATCAAAAATCTTAGATGGCTTATGTTTAATATCTATGGGAGAGAAATTAATAGTGCAGAGCTAAGAAAAGATTAGTTTCACTAGCCACTTTCCTAAATAATTTCCATCTCATACAACATTAGAAAATTACATTAGAACATTAAATGACATATGGAAAAAAAACAGGTAAAATAAGTAACAAAGTTTGAAAATGATGATTTTGTGTTTTAAAATGTTTGGTTTTTCCTCTCAGTTTCAGAAACTAATAAGGAATTACTGTCTTGTACTTTAAGCAAATTATGGTATTACATCTTGATGATTTCACTTTTCTGAACACCAGTAATATCCAAAGAAAGAGCATCTCCCTATAGCTACATACAGGGTGTGAAACCAAGGGTTTGCTCTTCTGACAAGAGATTAAAGATAAGGAAATGTTGGATGGTAAGTCATTTCTCTGACTGTTTTATCATAACTGATTCATGCAATAAAATGAAAATTTTCTTTGTTGGATTAAAGATGTTACAAGATAATCTAAACTTTGCCCTGGGAATGAGATATCGCATTTCTGACAGTAATTGTAGGGGAAATTGGGGTAAAGATGTGCATACTAATTTAGGCAATGTTCCTAGTATCCTTTTTCAGTCCTTGCAGCAATATTCAAACACTGAGTCCAGTAAAGTAAGTTACCCGTGGACATATCACTATTATGCAACAGAACTTTCAGGGTTCAGCCTTTGTCCATGTTCTTGATACCATATGCTTCCCCCTAACTTCATTAAGCACTCTATCCTCCCTGAATTCTAGATGTAACTTATTAAAGGCTATCCTTGAGTTATAATGCTTTTTGAGAGATGAATGGTAACTATTTGTTAATTATTGATGTATCATGTACCATCTCAGGTGCGTATTGTGAGACAGCTGTCATCACAACTCTGTGGTAGCTGGTAGTTCTTTAGAAATTTTCTTCATTAAATGAACTGATGCTTTCACTGGAGACAAAAGGAAAACAGAGTCTGATGTCATGATTATGCCCATATTCATTCGCACTTACAGAAGGACATCCTTTACACTGGCTCTGGAAGATCTGCCCCACAATGGGAATGGCCGTGTACTTTGAATCAACTGCTTTGATTATGGCTGTAACTTGCTTTCCAGACATCAGCCTTGGGCCTGCTTCGGTCGTCTTCAGCTCTAATTTCTGCCTGCATAACACCAAAGGGAAATACTACATTATAATCGTTCTTTTGAGTAAACAACATACTAATTGCCATTCTTTTGGCAAACAAGACATTAATTTATTCAAGTTGTATATAGCCATGTCTTTCAAACTGTGATATCTCCAGAGGTAGCAGAAAGCTCATAAGGAAGTCTTTCTAGAGCAACAATTGTATTAAAAGATTTGAAAGTTTAAGTTTGGATTTTCAAAATATTATGTCAAGAGTATACAGGGAAGAAAATTTGCCTGGATGCTGAATAAGATATGCGATGTCAGCTCTTTTGAATTTAGCCCAGCTTTCTGAAAATATCGAAAATGGTATCGTCAATACAAACGTGTTACTTATTAACCATGACAGCTAGAAAAGCTTATTTTCCAAAATTAGTCTCAACTATATTTTTATCTGAAATACTCTTCCAGAACCTGTCTGTTATCAAAAGGTAGGCTCTACATCCCTCTCCTTGAACCTGGGTAGGACTCTGACTGCCCCAACTAATAGAGGAGACTGGAAGTAACATGTGATATCTAAGGCTATGTCTTAAAAGAGAATTCAGCTTTTTTCTGGCACACTATCAGAGCATGTGCTTCAGAGCCTTAAGCTGCCACAGAGGAAGTCTGGCTATGTGAAGCTGCCATGCTGAGGGGCCACAGAGAAATATAGAGAATTGCACAAGGAGCCTCAGTTAGTTTGAGTCTTCCCAGCCCAAGCACCACATACATGGGGAAACAACCTTTGAATAGTTTCAGCTCTAGCCAGTAACTGTCTGCAACTACATAATAGATGCCTATCAAGGCCAAGGCAGGCCTGCAAATTATGTCAGAGAAAAATACAATGATTGTTGCATTTTATACCACGAAATCTGGGTGGTTTGTTACATAGCAATGGAAATCTCATATGCCTGATAAGTACTTTAAAATATTTATTTTATATGAAAATATAAGAAAACACTATAGATATACCAGTAGTATAAGAAGTAGAATGCAAAATCCTACTCCAGATAAGACTTCTATAAAATTTCAAGCATTTTAATGAGGTACTTTTTACTAATATTTTGCATCCATTTGGTGCTAATATTAGAGCTACTCCAGAGAAATTTTTTGAGAAGCAATGGCATAAGGTATAATACATTCACTGCTAGAAAACATTGTTTTCTGAATTAAAATCTGAAAATAACAGAAACTCTTAGATTTAAAATTCTAGTTCTTAACCCTGTTAGAACAATTCTGTCCAGAGAAAGGGTCTTCAATTGAAAAATAGGCCTAAATATTTAAGTTGCATAGGTCACATCAAAAATTTTGTCACATCTCTTTACTATGGAAGTTTTTATGCTTTTTAACAATGTTTTTAAAAAAAACTCTTAAGAGAAAAATTACAAATGCTACCACTTTTAACCTTAACATTAAAAACATTTGACAGAGAAATTAGAAAACAATCTAGAATGAATCAAGTATTTTGTCTTTTTAAAACTTAAATTCTATTCAATAAATAATTGATTTTTAATAAAATTTCATTTAAAAAGTAATTATTTACCATATGGCATGAATTATTATAGATGATGTAATAAATAAAGATGAACAAGATATAATTGCTGTTTTCAAGGAGCTTACAGTTGAAATGGGAAAGCATAATAAATACAGTCATGTGCTGCAGAAGGATATTTTGGTCGATAACAGACCCATGCATGAAGGCAGTCCCTTAAGACTATGAAGCGGAAACATTCCTCTTGCCTAGTGACATCACAACTGTCCTATCATCATAGTGCAAAGAATTACTCACATGTGTCTGGCGATGCTGGTGGAAACATACCTAGTGTGCTACCGTTATATAAAAGTATAGCCCATGCAGTTACTTATACTACATAGTATTTAATAATGATGATAAATGACTATTACTGATTTATATATTTATTATACCATACATTTTATTATTATTTCAGAGTGTATTCCTTCTACTTATTAAAAATATTAACTGTAAAACAGCCTCAGGCAGGTACTTCAGGAGGTATTTCAGAAGACAGCATTGTTATCATAGGATGTGACAGAGCCATGTGTGTTACTGCACCTGAAGACCTTCCAGTGAGACAAGATGTGGAGGTTGTAAGTGCCTTCCACTGGAGGAAAACAGTGATATTGATGATACTGACCTTGTGTAACCCTAGGCTAATATATGTGTTTATGTCTTAACTTTTAACAAGAAATTTTAAAAAGTAAAAAATGAAAACAAAACATTTAAAAAACAGAAAAAAATTTATAGAATAAGGACTTAAAGAAAAAATATTTTTGTATATCTGTATGATGTGTTTTGAATAATGTATTATTACACAGAAGTCAAAAAGTTAACAAAAATTAAAAAGTTTTTAAAGTAAAAAAGTTACAGTAAAGTTAATTTATGATTGAGGAAAAATGATTCTTAGAAATTCAGTGTAGCATAAGTGTACAGTGTTTATAAAGTCTATAGTAATGTATAGTGATGTCCTAATGTATCACATTCACTCTCTGCTCCTTTGGTGATTCACTCAGAGCAACTTTCAGCCCTGCAAATTTCATTTATGTACCTGTTAAAGAATAAAGGTATACCTATATAGTATCTTTTATACTGTACTTTTTTTGCTGACTTTTTCTATGTTTAGATACACAAAAACTTACCATCGTGTTTAATTATCTACAGTATGCAGTACAGCAATATGCTATACAGGTTTGTAGCTTAGAGCAATAGGCTATAACATATAATGTAGGTGTGTAGGCTATGCCATCTGTGTTTGTGTATGTACACTCTATGATGTTTGCACAATGATGAAATTGCCTAACAATGCATTTTTCAGAACTTATTCCCATTGTTAAGCAATGCATGACTACTATGTATACACACACACACACACACACACACACACACACACACACACACAGATCAATTTACAAATCAAGTTTAACAATATAACAAAGAATAGCAAAGAAAAGAAAAAATTTAGCATTATCTTACTTTGATACTATTTTCCCTGTAATGGTTCGTAGGAAATTCAGCCCAAAAGCGTGTATTTCTTCTGCAAGCACAGCTATAACAAAGCTGTCTTCTATCTTATAGGTAGTGACAGATGTAGCTTTTGAACTGACACCCAAGACCTAAATGAATAAATAGCCATCTTTATAACAAGTAATTATCTTTTAAATTATCGAATCAAGTCAAATAGCAAACTATCTTTCAGTCTACAAAAGAGCTTCCCCATTACACACATCCCTTATCACCAATACTTACAAAATATTTAAATGAGTCTATTCATTTCATTTATGTGAATTTACAGCCTAAACTAAAAACTACAAATGTTCCAAAATTATATTTCTACTTTATTCTCCTATTATATTAAATTAATCTCTACAAAATGTAATTATTTGAATGCCTCAAAGAAAGTGACATCTATCATACCTGATTTGGGGTCGTAAATCCAGACCTCTCTATTTTGCATGAATCCAAGGCCTTAATTTTGATCACTTTGTCTTGATGAGCCTGGTAGGTCACTTTACAGTTTCCAGAGATATCTACCTAAAAAGAAAGGCAAGGGCATAATGCTTGGGATTCCTTGTGGGCCATTTGAATTCTATTGAGATGTGGCTTGAAAACTGAGGTCTCTAATACGCCATAAGGGACGCTTTTTTCTCCCCCACGATGGTAAGATACAAAGACAGGAACAACGTTTCCAGTAGTTCATTGATTCCTTCCTATTCTCTTTGGTTGAGTCTTACTAGTGCCTTCTCATGTTTTTCAGGAATAATGTGGGATTTCCTACTTCTCTCTAAATCCAATTAGAATTAGACAAATGGCCTGGTAATAATTGAAACCTTTGATAAATGGGTAATTCTGTGGCAAGGGAGCTGACTGTTAATACTGTATCTAAATTCTCTCTCTGTGTGTGTGTGTGTGTGTGTGTGTGTGTGTTTGTGTAACTTCTACTAGCTGAGTATGATTAGAAATTCTTAAAATCCTGTGGGATTAACTCAAATCATCATTAGTTACATTATCAGTTTGAGTTTAGGCAAATGTATCCAATGCAGGCTCTGTCTAGCTTCTATAAGCTTTTTCCTGGGGGCTCTGCCAGCATCACAGAGGCAGAAGACTCTTTTCTAGCAAGCTAACCAATATTCTTTTGGTCTGACCCTACCATCATATTTTTCATCCACTTATGGGCTTGTTGAATTCAGACTAAGAAACTTGGACTCCATCCAGCCTTGACTCCAGGTGTGATACTGGAAGATCCACCTAACTTCTCTAGTTTCTTCTTTTGTAAAATAAACAATGTTTGTAAAGACCAGTGGTTCCCCACATTGAAAATGCATCCAAATAATCCAGGAAGACTATTAAAATATAGATGTTGGGCCAAGCACGGTGGCTCATGCCTGTAATTCCAGCACTTTGGGAAGCCAAGGTGGGTGGGTCATTTGAAGTCAGGAGTTCAAGGCCAGCCTGGCCAACATGCTGAAACCCTGTCTCTATTAAAAATACAAAAATTAGCTGGGTTGTGGTGGCACATGCCTGTAATCCCAGCTACTTGGGAGGCTGAGGCAGGAGAACTGCTTGAACCTGGGAGGTGGAGGTTGCAGTGGGCTGAGATTGCACCAATGCATTCCAGCCTGGGCCACAGAGTGAGACTTCATCTCAAAATATATATAGAGAGAGATGTTCAGGTCATCCCTGTTCTGCTGAATCAGAATCTCTGGGATGAATATAGGGAATCTATATTTGTAACAAGCCCCTCCATGGTACAGTGATGTCTGGGAACCACTGGAAGGATCCCCACTAATTTCCTTTAGTATGAATAATTCTAATTCTCTCTATCTTATAATTGATTAACAAAACACTGGGGTAAAAGGCAATTGTTTCACATGTAAATGAGACTTTACTACACAATTCACCTTTTCTGAGCATTACCTTATTAGTAACTCCTCTGCTGAAATTGTGTAAGTAGGAATCTTTACAAACTTTATTGAGATGCTGAATTTTTAATAATATTGTTAAATACCTCATTGGTGGTTCCAGAGCTTAACTGTGTCTGAAATAGGCTAGCCAGGCCTCTCTTGATATTTTCTATGGCCACTGGCTCATTTTGATATGAGTAGAACTCTTTGACCTGGTAGGGAAAGGGAAACAGAAAAAACATAAATGAAGTGAAAATGCGTCATTTATCAGATTAGTTGAATAAGTGTCAGGCAAGGTCAGATCCTTACCTGTATTAATCCTGGAAGAAAGAGATCTGACACTCCAATTCTGCAATTTCCTTTTTGTGAAAAGAAGCTATTTAAATCTCTGCGACCATCAGAATATGAAGTTTAGGGAGACTGATAATGAAGGCTCCGTGCACAATGGGTACAGCACTGGGAAAGAACACTGATATAGGCTGGGAGCCTCATGAAAACAAGGATTGCCCAAGGAAGAGAAATGATAAACATTCTGTTTGAACATGTCAGCATGTTCTCTACCTGTAACCAAACTTGAAACAAAAATAACTAAGGCTTAAAATTTAAAAGGTTCATGGAAAAAATGGCAATCACTACCTTTGAGGTTCTCGAGATGGCATAGCCTCCATGGGCTATCGAAAGGCTCTAGGCATGGCCATAATACCCATGGTCAATATTTCATGCAGGCACTGTTCCTCACTCTCTGGAGTATTTACGTTGGTACTGGGTAAAATATATATATACACATACACATATATACAGAAGGTTGGAAAATTCGAGGTTGAGATTGCGACTGCTGCATAACCTGCCCCAGGCACTGCTTTCAGGTTCCCAACAGAAGGCAGAGAAAGGAGGTTGAAATGAGGAGGGTGACTGTGATTTGGCAGGAATAGTAAACCACTTAGCTTTGTTTTATCACCCTTGATATTTATAGGCACAGAGATGATAACAGTGTCTTATGCTATTTTGATCATTTAACTCATGTTTAAAAAATAAGGATAAAATTACAAAGTGAATTTTCTGGAAAGTAGCTTGTTGGTTTTTACCCTGTAGACTTCAAATGCATCACAAAATTTAGAAACAGAGGATAGATATGTGTCCCCTGTAAAAATTCCTAAGGTCTATGATAATTATAGCTGAGCACTTCTACCAGAAATATCCTGAATGCCTTCCTAGTACTTTTTAAAACCAACCATAGTTTCTCAAGTAAAACATAAAGCTCAATAATTATGCAATGAATCCAAATGACACCAAGCTCAATAATTTAGCCTACATAAAAACTCTCTTGTGTTTTAGAAGAAGAGAATAATTTGCCTGAATTAACCAAACAAGTGTCTCAAATCTCTATTTTTACTTTCTACATATACTCTGCCTAGTGATGAATTTACTAGGCAGTAAGTTATCTGGCAATCAGTTTTAGTCATTACACTGGTCTAACTTATAAATGTTGGAATAGTGTTTGTCCGGCTTAGAAAGGAACTGGAATAATGACCTCAGTGTCTGAAAATTCACAGTATCATATTCTCAAACAAATCACTGGCAATATCTCAGACCCAAGCCTGAGTTTCTGAAGTTCTATTTTATAAACTATATCTCCTTTCCCTTAATAATCACAATGTAATTTCCTTTTCAAATATTTGGAAGTATATTTCCAGATATCATGACTATTAGAAGTTCATAACTAGATTGCCCCAAAATAGTCAGGAGTGTTTACTTAGTGGCAATACACACATGTCTATATGGCCCATGTCTTTTTGGTACGAATCTTGAAGACTTTAGAAAGCAAGATGATCTCCCAAGTGGGAAAAATACCATTATTGTCACCACCATGTCACTTTCCTTCCAGGTTACAAAATGTACCTGAACATTTTTAAAGTTTTACATAAAATGTAAGGAAAGCCAGTTCTTGGATTTAATCTTTGGACTATGCATAAGGTTAAGTGCTTATCTGTTACTGACCCACTGCTACGGATCAAGTTTTGATCTTAACCTCTGGATCCCTTAGAAAACGGTGTTAGAGCCTTTTTTCCCTCCTAGCAGGCAGAAAGATATAAACTGTGAGACACGCACAAATTTTTTTTTCATCCTATTAGTTTTTATTGCTTCCCCAGAACTAGAAAAATGGATACATCTCTTTTTCTTTTATATGACTGGTACTTCTAGGGTCTAAATTCTGTTTCTTTGGTGCAGGCTGATGAGATCCAAAGTGAAGATACTACTGATATCCATACCAGCTAAATGTCAAAACTGTTAGAATTGAGCTGCCTTGTAATCCTTTCAAAAAATGATAATATGAAGTCAGAATTTTGCAGTTCAAGCCACATGGCTGTCACAGCAATAATCTTAAATTCATTATTTCACAACAGGGACTGAATTAAGTTTTATTATACTCAGGCCATAAAGCTGATTACTTCATTCAGCATTGAAATTAGTTCTGAACATTCAAGAGCACAGGGCTCTTATCTAAATTCACAGTCCTCAGAGCTTCCAAAGAGCAGCAGCAGGTACTGTATGTCCTGGTTACAAACAAAATCTTTAATCCAAGGAAACCACATCTAGAGGGAGACTGGGAAGATGGGTGGGAAGGAGGTGCAGTGCCTCTTTCAGCCAAATATGAGGGGCCAGTTTCCTCTTGAAATCAGTAGGCATCATTCATATTTTCCTTAGGAAGAAGATGCCTTTCTCCACATCTTCCTCTATATATATTTTAAGAATAAGAGGAGACAAAATTCCATTAAGTGGCCAAACAGTAAAAATAATAAAAAGAATCCCAGCAAACAGGGATTAGTCATTTTATCTTTGATATCTATCTAAGATAAATCATAGCTAGGAAATGACACATTGGAGAACAAACAAGTAAGGAAATATATAACAAGTTTCAGAAGAGCTTTCAAGGTGTCACATTTCTTTTGGCAGTTCAGTGTGTATACAAGAGCCATGCTGATTTAGAGAGTAAATCAATACGTGGAAACAAAACAAAATAAAGGTCCAACTCAGCAGTCACAAGGTTAATTTAATCAACACAAAGCCAAATCCAGAAACGGAAATCTGGTAATTATCCAGTTAATTGGATTAGCATTTCAGGCCAAAAAAAGAATCCATGGTATAACTTGAGGTGTCTTTCACTCATCAGCGTTAATCAACTTAATCAGATAACTATCATGCTTCCAACTTAATGATTTGTAGACAAAACTAGAGTCATGCCCACTTATGTACGGAAGATGAGTGGGCATGGAAAAAAGAAAATGTGCAATGAATATGTATCTAAGCATTTTGATGGACTGTCTTTTAAAATGTAAATATGAGAGCCTCAGATGGGAAAGGGAGAGAGGGGGAGTTCTGGAAGGATGAAAATTACATGCTGATGAGCATCCTTGAAAGCACAGAAACTTCAGGGAACAAAACTTAATTTGAGCCTGCAATAGAAAATGCTCTCTAAGAAAATAGCCCATCTGCAGTTTACTCTGTCTGTCCATAATTTCTCTTATAGTATACTGAAATGATTTTAATGATCTTTCTGATAGTGACGTGGCTGAAACTTCCTGTTGGCTTCTTAGTCTTCATTGTTAAGTATTTTCCAACAAATACTTTCCTATATACTGGAAAGATACGGTGACGTACTTTAACCTGTGGTTACACTAAATCATCACAAATCATAGCTCCTCGAGAATTGGCCCATTGGCGTTACTAAAATAATGATGTGGCAGTTCCGTCCTAGCCTTTGAACAGTGAGAGTACTGAGTCCTTTCATGTGTGTATCAGAAGACTTTGTACTCAGCTGCTACCAAAGGAGCTATAAAATGATTGATTGTCATTAAGACTATAAATGCAAATAATATCTATGAACTCAAGGGTCTTGCCACATTGGAAACTCAGAGAAGAAAATAATATTTCATGGGGTTAACAAAATTGAGCCATATGAAAATCAAATAAATCAACTGATCTCATGATATAAATAAAGAACACTATAAGTCAACCAAAGAGGCAGGCATATCTCCAAATACTTTCCAGCTGGAAGACAGTAGACATAGAAGTTTGAGCATAGACTCTGTTTCAAATCCCAACTCCACCACCTGCCAGTTGTATGACCACAGGCAAATTTCCTAACTTCTCTTAACTTTGGTTTCTCATCTATCACAAGAAGGTGATAAGGCAGCCCTTACTGCTCAGGGTCATTATAAGAATAAAAGAGACAATTTGTGTAATGCTTTTTGTCAGCACCTAGCACACAGTAAGTGCTCAGTACATTTTAGCTATTATTAGGTAAACAATAAGTAAAACCTTTCTCAAAGTTCAATTCAGTTGAACTCCACATAATCTTATTCATCACTTATTTTAGAAGCATCTATATTGAGTCCCCACTATGAGCAAGCTGCTGAATAGACAAAGCTACAACTCTGCCCATGAGAAACTTACTCTGAATGTGGAGAAACAAGACATAAAAAGCAAATGACAATACACTGTGATAAATACTTTGATAGAAATAGGCTCAGGGGTTTGGAAAGATGTTGGGAAAGGCTTCAGAAAATACTCAGTGCAAGGCATGATTCTGGGTGCTTTGGGGAAGGAGGAAGTGGAAGAGCATGGAGGTGAAGGGGAGAGGCTGAAATACAAAGAGGAATTGGAATTTTTTCTATCCAAAACCCAAAATCTAGCAATGAACACAAATGACCAAAAAGAAAGTGATAAGCGTCCTGAGTGAGCTGCAAAGTGCTAAGAGTATTTTGAAGAGTGATGGTTATTTCTAGCTAGCTGGAAGGGTGTAAACTTTATGACAGAAGTGGCATGTGGGCAGTCAGAAACATGGCAAGTATTCTGACAAGTGGAGAAGAGAAAGCATTCTTTTTTTTTTTTTTTTTGAGACGGAGTTTCGCTCTTGTTGCCCAGGCTGGAGTGCAATGGCGCAATCTCGGCTCACCGCAACCTCCGCCTCCTGGGTTCAGGCAATTCTCCTGCCTCAGCCTCCTGAGTAGCTGGGATTACAGGCATGCGTCACCATGCCTAGCTGATTTTTTGTATTTTTAGTAGAGACGGGGTTTCACCATGTTGACCAGGATGGTCTCGATCTCTTGACCTCGTGATCCACCCGCCTCGGCCTCCCAAAGTGCTGGGATTACAGGTGTGAGCCACCGCGCCCGGCGAGAAAGCATTCTTGAAGATAGTGATTCATATTTGGTTGTAGGAGAGGTGAAAACACAAGATTTCTTGTGAGTTAATTTTTAGTACTTCACATAAAAATGTGCATCATGATTAGCAATATACATATCTGAAATGTCCAAAGTATTTGTTTTCAAATACTTTAGTTGAAAATAAATAAAGTATTACTTTGTCAGTATACTGATAAATATCAGTTTATCTTTATTTTGAATTTAGAAAGTTAAAGTTTAGAGATGTACAGTTAGAACTATAATGTTCCTTTCTGTTTTCCTGCTTTTGTTTCTAAAATTGAGCTCTCATCTTTACTGACACATTTTTATGTATGTCAACACACTATCTGTAATTTTCATAAACCCACATATGTAATGCCTAATAATTCACTGATCACAATTGTTTCTCAATTCCAAATTTATTAAGACCATTTTAATTTACTAGAATCAAGCCATTAAGGAATGCATACTTATAGAATCTTTAAAACAGATTTTCAAATAGCTATTATAAAGTGTTCGTTATTTTAACATATAAAATGTATGTCATATTTTTAAAATAATTTCTAAAAGCTTTAAAAAAAGACCTCTACTTTAGACTTGTTGTACCCTTAAGGTTTAACCCTGTACTTTAGCCAGATATTAATAATCTCATAACAAATCAATATTACTAATCTCAGATCATTTCAGTCTCATAATTTGTCTCCTTTCCTGAATTTATCCAATCATGTTGTGTTGCCTTGCTTTGTTACATTATCTTTGTAATCCCTTATAACTTGATAAGAAATTTACCTTTTGATAGTGCCTCTCATCAATAAATAAATACTTGATTCTACTACAAAGACTTCCAGAAAAATAGGAAACAAATTGGCTAGTAAATATAAGGGAACTCAGGGCATTGATTTAGTTTGGAAACATTTAATTTACAACCTCAGTTCTTTAGTTCTTGAAAAAATTCCATTTACCATAAACATAGTTATAATGTGATTACCTCAAAATAATATCTACTAAAGGGAAGAAAAATATGAAGTTGGAGAAAAAGATGTGGAACCTTAACGCCCCTTTACCTTTCCATGGATTAGATGAAGGAGCATAGGTCTTTGCAGAGCTTCCAAGTTTTCCTTTCCTATGATTTTAGGTGGACTTTTTCCTTTGAAGATGCTCTTCTCTCCTCTCTGCTGATTCACATTTTCAACATTTACATCCTTCATCTGGAGTAAGAGAAAGAAACCTGTTAAAAAAAAAACTTCCTATGTCTGTCTTCATCACCGTATCTCAGAACATAAAATGGTAAAGGAACAGACAGAGTTGGCCACAATTTCTTCTGTCATTTTTCAGTTCAGATTTACAGGACTTTGCCACTCACTTTAAAAGAATAGAGAAGGTATTTAAAAACTAGGTTTTTTAATAAGGCCAAAATAGCAATACTTAAAGAACTCTGTGACTTTAGTCTTAAGATAACTGTGACTTGAACGTGGTTCTTTCCTATCATTGCCACTTTTCATTTGTTTTATGTGGTTGCAGTCTGCCTGATCACTTCACTTTCTTTACCACTTGTTGGAAAGAAACCCTGCCCCGTTCTACCTTATCTGTATAAGTAAAAATAAAGTCTAATTACTGAATAAGGAGGAATATAATGTTTTCTGGACAATAGTTTACTGTTGTATTGAGAAATGGCTCAGAGAGGTGAATGCTGATGCTTTGATCCAACCTGGAAAACACAACAGCAATTAGGGACATCCATAGAAGCAAACACCACTTGTAAATGTATTGCTATGACACTTCATTATAAAGGACAAGTGATCTAAGTACTTTGCCCTGTGTGTCTATTTCACACTAAGATGCAGAAGAATAACTGACTTTACTAAAGAAATCTATTACCTTTGCGTTCTTGAGAAGCAAATAAGGGAATCACCATATATTACAATTGGAAAAGGCCCCACAGACCATCTAATTTGGCCTCCTTTCTGAACACATAAATCTAAACCATTTTAACTGACCAAACATTGTCGTCCAGGGGAGTACTTGCTTCCTTCCTCAGGAAGAATACAGAGTAGGTTTACGCTCTCTTCAGAAATTCCACCTGTTTTATCAAGGAATGCAGGAAGCTCCTAACTGATCTCCTCTTGAATTAGAGCAGTCTCAACTGTTTTTCATACAACATGGATTCTTGACCCTTCTCTCCCAGAACATTTTGAAAAAACTCTAGCATAGAATTGAACATCATACTCTGGTTGGTTACCAATATATACCTTCTATTGTCTGTTTCAACAATTTGGAAAGATCAGTTCACTTTTCATCATCAAAACCTTCGAATACATAGGTCTGCTTATTTTAGTGATAGATAACAAACGAAACGGATGTATAATCAAGAATTCAAAACAAGTGCTGTCAAATGGTACACTTCTCAAAAACTGCTGACAACTAATCTTTACATTTATCTGGTAGAAAATGCCCACCGTGATTTGGATCAGTTGGTCGTCATCACCATCAGGATTCCTCCACAGTAATGCCACATCTACATTGGAGGAAATGCGGTAGCCCACATTGTCGTGCAGTTTTCCTTTGCCCCGATCAAGACTAACTTCAATGGAGTACGTGAGCTTGTATAGCCGGTCATTATTTAATGAGAGACCAGTTGTGTGACCTGCATAAAGACAGTGACACCTATCAAGTTTTCATTGTAAGGGAACATGCTGTCGCACCATCAGTGTATTCCTCTACCACAGTGGGGCTCAGGAAGCTTGGTAAATATTCGCTGATTCAAACATGGTTCTAATTCATCTGCTGAAATCATTGGCTTGAAAAACATAGATAAACACACAAACAAACAAGGTCCCATTTCAGAGAATCTTAGTTTGCATTCCAAATCAATTAACAGACAGTGCCATGGGTAAACTATAGATTTTTTTGTTTGTTTAAATGCCATTGTATTTCTCTTAATTATATGAACTTAAGTAGAGGACCCACCAGGAATTGCTTTATAAATTTAATATGAGCCATTTGTAATTAACATATTATTTAAATGCAAGCAGATCAATGCCAAAGTAATTTTAGAGGTTAGAAGGAAGTTCTTTAATTTGGATATTTTTAATATTTAAGGAACATCTCTTCAGTTAATTTATTAATGTAATTAGCAAACTTTTAGTACAAAGGTACATCTCAGGGTTGCACATATGTAACTTTAAATCAGCTGTGCCTAAACAAAATAATGTTTCACTACATGAAATCTTAGGGCAGGCTTAAATTTGGCATGGGGTAATTTTAAAAGATCAAATAGTATACAAATCTGTACAGTGAGGCAAGAAAACTGATGTATAAATGAGTTCACACACTGTCCAATTCGGTTTATCTAACCCAAAGAAATGCCAAGGAGCAAGTCTTTCCCAGGGATGACTTATGGTCACATAAAGTTTTTTCCTTTTGTATATTTTCTATCTATGGCTCTTAGGAGGTAGTTAAAAAAGACTTCAGTTTGCCTTATTCTTGTAATAGGCCAACATAATCTTTTTTCTCTCAGGAAATATATATATGGGGAGAGATACAGAAAAAGGGTTTGGGGTGACTAGACCAGAAGCAAAGCAGCCGAGAATGGTGACAGCATAAACTACTTTGCAATACCAAAAAATTAAGAAAACCTCTGAAACATCCTTACCCACCTACACAGTAACAATCTGTTCACTGTCTCTCCTACCTACAACAGCATGTACTTGCCCAGAGGAAATGGTGGTCAAAAATACATCATCTGCATGTTATGTGTATTACTTATTTAATCCTAATAAAAATCTAATGAGGTAGACACCATTATTAGTCTCATTTTTTTAGGTGAAGAAACTGAGGAGATACAGAAACTATATAATTTACCTAATATGACCCAGGTAATTCATCATGGAGACATAACATTTTTTTTTTTGAGACAGAATCTTACTCTGTCGGCCAGCTGTAGTGCAATGGTGTTATTTTGGCTCACTGCAACCTCTGCATTCCGGATTCAAGCAATTCTCTTGCCTCAGCCTCCTGAGTAGCTGGGATTACAGGCATGTGCCACCACACCTGTGTAATTTTTGTATTTTTAGTAAAGACGGGGTTTTACCATGTTGGCCAGGCTGGTCTCGAACTCCTGACCTCAGGGAATCCACCCGCCTTGGTCTCCCAAAGTGCTGGGATTACAGATGTGAGCCATCATGTCCAGCTGGAGACATGATTTTAATACAAGTTGTCTTTCTCTAAAGATGATGCTCTTACCTATACTATATATTTCTAAAACTTTAGGTTGAATTCTTTTCCATTCCTAGGCAGTGAGCTAGGAATTTATTCATTCATTTAACTAGGATATACTGAGTACCTGCTGAATAGTAAGCACTTTTTAAGGCTCTGGGGTTACACCAGTTAACAAGCAGAGAAAGTTTCTTCTTTCTTTTTTTCTTTTTTTTTTTTTTTTTTTTTTTGAGACAAGGTCTCACTCTGTCACCCAGGCTGGAGTGCAGTTGTGCGATCTCAGCTCACTGCAACCTTCATCTCCAGGCTCAGTTGATCCTCCCACCTCAGCCTTCTGAGTAGCAGAAACCATAGGCTTATGCCACTATGCCCAGTTAATTTTTATATTTTTGTAGAGACAAGGTTTTGCCTTGTTGGCCAGGTTGGTCTTGAACTCCTGAGCTCAAGCAATCTGCCCACCTCAGCCTCCCAAAGTGCTGCGATGACAGGCATGAGCTACCACATCCGGCCATCAGACAAAGATTCTACTCTCGTGGAGTTTACATTCAAATTTGATGAAGAAGGACAATAAAAAAATGCATACGTGAGCAAGTTATACAGTATGTTAGAAGTGCTCATGAAGAAAACTGAAGCAGGAAAGGGAATGGAGATGCTGAGGGAAAAACCTCTGTGGAAAGGTGATATTTTGGGCAAAGATTTTCATTGAGCCACGTGGATACCTGTGATATTTTGGGCAAAGATTTTCATTGAGCCACATGGATACCTGTGGGAAGGGCATCCCCCTCCTCCAACTCCTACCCTTTCTACCCCTTTCCCTCACAGAGAAAACAGCAAGTGCAAAGGCCCTGAGGAGGGCTCCTGCAGGCATAATGAGGAAGAGCAGGGAGACCAAACAGGCAGGAACTGAATAAGTAAAAGATACAGTGAAGGACATGAGGTCAAGGAGGTACCTATGGGTGGCAGGAAGATTTGGGGAGTTTGCGTGAAATGGGATGCTGCTGGAGAGTTTTCAGTAGTGAAGTCACATAATCTGTCATACCTTCAAAGAAAAGAGATAAGGATTTTCATAGGAATCAAAAGAGTCTGGAGAAGGAAGTATGAAAGGATTTAAATGTGTATACACAAAACCAAGCTGTGTCCAAACTCCAGGTCAGGCAGAAGCTGAGGTGTGAGATACAGAAGGCAAAGAAAGTCAGGAAAATCCTTCAAGGGGATGGAGGCTGGGATTCCCTCCTATCTCTAACTCTTCTGCATTTTAAATGGGGACTCTATGGCAGTGTCAAACACTGGCTTTCTGGTCAGGAAAAGTATTTTGGTCAGGAGGCCTTCTTTTTATGACACCTATCAAATTCCACATGTTGTCTTATCTGATCCTCAGAACAATTCTGAAAAGTAAGCATTCTGTGATTGCAGATAGAAGTTGCCTCCAAGTTCAACCCAATATAGTAAATATAATGCAGATTTGATGTTTAAATTTACCAAAATCCAAGTTTTGCAGACTACATTAAGGTATCTTCTGATTAAAATAACTATGAAAAATTTGTAGGAAGGTAACTTTTCTTAAATTCCATAGCTTTCCAGACTACTACATTATTCACTTTTTTTTTTTACCTCTACTTTACTGGCCATACTATAAAACAATTTTTGACTACGATTTGGAAATTGTAAAGCAAAGGAAAGAATGGGTCTTTTTCCCTCCAAACTGTTTTCTACCTCTTTCAACTGGAGATAAAGCCTAAAATGGTTCAATGACGTGGACTGTGCTACAGTGTCATTCTTCTTATACTTTCCTTTTTTATAAGTATTTCTCTAATGATGTTTTGCAGAGATCTGGCAACACTGGGCATTGGGGCATGTCCCATTTACATTGTCGACTTAATTCCTTTTGTAGGATATTGCTCTTCAGAGTATCTATAATAATATTTTTTGATAACTAATATTATATAAAACCAAAACAGAAATAAATATTAGCCAAAAAAAATCAGAATCTCTGTAATTTGCCCTTTAAGTGCATTTAGAATTTTTAAGTAACTTAAAAACAACTGTTAGTTTTGAATCTTCAAGAAATATTTTAAATACTCATGTGTCAGATTTATATGAGTACAGAAACTGATAACTGGCTTAGTCAAGAAGACAAAGCAGAGATAAATTAATGGTGAGGTTTGAAGAGATGTGCAATGATGATAAGGGTGATAGGTAACAGCATTTATGAACCCAACAGAAAACTTAAAGGTCAGAAGTAAAAAAAAAAATAGGATGAAGGGTAAGAACAATAAGGAACTGGAAGATAATCAATAAAATTGGACTAAAAATTAAGGATGAGGTGAGGGATTGAGAGAAAGACTGGAAATGAAGGAAGTGTGCATGTTTAAAGGTGACAAAATTAAATAGAAGGTTAAAGTACGATACAAGGAAAACCCAGAGAAGGCACTGAAAACAGTCTGACCACTACAAAGTATAACTAAGAAAAGGTGGGGAAAACTTGAGTCTTTAGAAGTTCACACAGCAAATCATACAGATCTTCTATCGTAATCCTAACACCCTCTTCAAATTCCAATCTGCCATTCAATTTTTGTTAGTTTCTAACCTGCCCTCAACATCCACTCAGATCTGAGGATTTACCAAACAATTGCATTGGTAATTTAGAGATGAGTTTTGAGGCAATGAGGCATGGGATCTCAACATTTTAAATGGACGGATCTTAAGGTAGACTCTTCACAAATAGTTTGCTAATTAATGTCAGTTGTTACCAGAGCAAAGAATCTATCATTAAATCATGGTACCATAAAACAAAAAGTTATGCTATCTAGGTAAAGAAGCTCTCAAGTCATGTACTTTTAATTTATGATATCGGTATAAGCAACTTGTACCATGATGCTAATGAAGCTTTAGCTCTCTTGCCCAGGATCCTTCCAAAGACTCCAGAAGAGGACCCTAGCAATGTTTCCACTTGCCATATCTTTTTTCAGTAACCTTTGCAATAGTAAGGTATTTTTATAGTCTTTTCTCAAAGGTGGCCCCTAAATTATATATGCTTCAAGCTTTAAAAATCTAGATGTACCACTAAGCTTGTACACAACAAACTGTAGCTATCTATCACATTCTAAATCACATTTTCCCATATATGCCATTTCCCAATTATGCCATTGTCTAGTGTATATGTGTACTGAAATCTTTTCTAAGTACATTTGAAAACATGACATCACCCAATTTTCTAGTTTATAGGATGGGAAAACAGGAGAAACTCATAAGTACCATGCCTCAATTATTTTTCTCAAAAATGGTATTAGGTTTGACACTATGGTATTAAAATCACACATATTTTGACTACTCAACAGTTTATTTGGCAGATGAAATAATAAGCTCTCTATATAACAACTCTCAGTCAGATATAATTTATAAATCTTTTTCTTATTGTGAAAAATTTCTTTTGTCCAAGTAAGAATGTATGTTTAAATAGTAAACATTTTAGAAACTGGTGAAAATATTATCTTTATTTAGTTCAAGAACCTAAAGTGTGATTTGCTTAGGTGAATTGGTTTAAATTTAACCCTCTATTGCTCCAATAATGTAGATTAGGTTTTTTCCCTCATGTGGAAATTTCCTATAGAAAAAATCCTGAGGCAAACTTTAAGATCAAAAGCCACGTTTATCCCTAACACGTTTTAGAAGTTTATTAATGAATTGTTTTCTATCAATTACTTAGAGTACATGGTTTTAAAATTGGTCCCTATAATGCTAAGTTGTTGGGTCAATTGTTTCTAATAGTGTGTCTTCTTTAAAAACTCTAAAAAGTGATCATTTTACTAGTACAGCATTTGGAAATGTGATGTTTAGAATCTAGCTGATCTGAAACAAGATTCTATGTTAATACATTACAGTTTTTGAAAATCATTCCTCACAAAATGTTTGTCTCTTGCCCTTTCAATGGAATTAATTCGTATGAATTTTTAAAATCAGTTTCAACTTAAAATAGAAACTGTAAGCAACATTATTTTTCCAAAGATAATGTCTTATTTCTTAAATCTATATCATAAAATTTAATTTCCTTTAATTCACTATGAATTCTATCATTTTTGAATTGTAACAGAATTAAATACATGTTGTGCCATTTCATTCATAATTCTTTGGCAAATCAAACGCCTTTTTCATTGGGTCTAATTCTTCTTGATGTCACATTGCTAAGCAACTAGAAGAAAATTTAAGAACTGGGTTTAAAAAAAAAAATCCTCATTTACAATTCAAATGAAGGAGCTGCATTCAGTGTGACCAACAGCAGCAGGTAACAATAGATGGCATCTTTTTTCCTCCTTTTAAAAACAGACCATGAATGAGAAATTGAAGCAAGAACACACTGGTCTGAGGAACTGAAACTAAAGGAAACCTCTGTTTTCTTAACATTTGTAGGGATTTGAATTTGATTTTCATTTCAACTCAGTCATGCTTTCACAAACATTCCAACGTTACGTGGTTTTGAAGATAGTTTAGTTAGAAACTCTTTGACTATTCACACACACAAACACATACACGCACGTATCCACCTCCCACCCCAAAGACTGAAATTAAAGTCTAGCAAAAAGCAACACAAACTTACCTTTAACAGAAGCTGAATATGAGGAAATGAAGCAGAGAAAAAGCACAGCAAGAAGAATCATATTGACCAGCGACCCTCAACTGCATCCAGTGCCCAGCTAGGAGTCACTGAGAAGTGGACTCTCTGAATGGCAGCCAATGAGGGAGTGACACTCTTCAGAACCTGCAACAATCATGTTTATCTTTGGAGAAAGGTCAGACTCCAAACTCCAAACTCAGGACCTAAGTTCACGGAAGGGCTCACTATTAATGATTAAACGTAGGTGGGCTGCAGTTTCCAATTTCTCACTTTTTCCTTTTTTTTAACCCAATGAGGAAAATTGAAATGTTTTCATGTTTGAGAGCTAAACCAAACCATTCTACCATCCTATAAATGCAGAAGTACTGAGGGACATTTGAAGAAAAAAACTTTCTGCGTAATATATAATTATCATTATGCCAGTAATAGTTAACTGCCTATATTCACATTACAATACCATGTGGGCGGGTAGTAAGGATTCTCAAACTGAGCTAAACCTAACTAAATTTTAATATTTCTTGTATGGACATCTTTGATGTTTTTATGCTATTTGTATGCTATTACAAAAAATTCACTCTGAATTTCAGGATTTAAACTATTAAGTCATACCACCACCAATCATTTCAAAATAATGTTAAAAGTAGATAGAACTTTCATGAAACATAGATGATTCTTCCTATGTGTGAAACTGTATGACGTCGGAGCAAATCAGCATTGTCTGTCATTAGCATACTAGCAAGCCAATTGAGTATTTTGTAGTAGACCGCTATTTGTGGTCTGTGACAAGACACATTTGTCTGAGTCCACAAACTGGCTGGATGCAGTCCTGTCCTTTCTGAACCCCATTTCTAGGAAGAGATTAAGAGGAGGAATTCCAGCTTTTAGTTCTTTTGCTACAGAATATTAACAAGAAAACTTCTGTAGAATTAAATACCCTAGTATGGCTAAGGTCATACTAACTAAACCAATTCTTGTCCCTAGAAACTCTCATGAGAAAGACCTGATATGAACAAAACCTACTAAAAGGAGGTAGCTTAGGCAATATGTGGGAATGTTTTGGCGTGGAAGGGAAAAATGTGCCACCAAAGGGCTATTTGAATGTACTTTAAAATATTTAGGACCATATTTTATTATAAAATGAATTCTTAAATCTATCCTGGTCACTCTCAAAACCCTTTTCTCAAACCCTAACCTTGAGCTTAAATCTTCAAGACAATCTAGCTAAAAGATAGCAGACTTAATAGGGACACAACAAAATTTAAAATTTAAAAATCTACAAAGTTAAGCATAGTTCCTCTTGAATTTTATCTTTGTATAAAGAGCAAAAGATGAAAATTGTTTCTTATCCTCTATTGAGATTAGAATTTCATTTGCTATCACAAATTTTGTATAAAATACACAGCCACAGTACCTAGCAAAAATAAATTGTTTGGTTGGAAATATCACCTTAGAGTGATAAATACGAAGTTTTCCTGGAGTTAAACAGAAAGGTAGCTTTGTTAAAGAAACGTAAGTTTTTGTGAATTGTAGGGATTATGAATACAAGGTAATGTGAACGTTGCTTTGTTGCTTTCCATTTGAATAGAGTGCTACAGGTTTCCACAATTTCTGTAATACATACTTAGGGATATAAAACCATTATAGTCACTTGAACTTTACTTATATATTTATTTAAATTAAAGGCTAGTTTCTATCATATTTGATTGTATGAGAACTGTCCTCATGCATTTTCATTTGAAGCTCACAGTTATAAGACCTTTAACGTTTGTGGCTAGACTATGTGGTGTATGATACGTGTCCTTCGGGTAAAGTACTATTTGTTGTCAGGTGTTTACCAGAGTCCAACCAATAAAAGACATATCATTATTGCCTAACAAACTAAATTCTATTTCATTTGAGCATTTGATTTCCACTAGAAAGCTCCTATGAGTCACTGTATTAAGTAGTCCTTTCAACACAAGATGTTCAAATAAAGCTGTTTCTGCTGGTTTTAAATAACATCATCCTTTTATAGAATATAAACTTATAACTTTTTTCTTTTTACAAGGACATTTTAGAAAAGACTTCTTGAGATTGTTTCATTACAGATGAAATAAGAATGCCAAACCCTTTCCAAATTCAGTGAACTATGTGTATCAAAGAAGTATTCTCTTCTGTTACTCTGTTGATCAAGCACACCAAACACTGTGCAAGTATGGGCACTACCTCCTAAAACTCACCAGCTATTTCACATGACATGTGAAGCAGGGCAGAAGCAAAGCATAGTAAAAAAAACAAGAGCTGCCATCTTTGGAAAATTTATTATATACTTTTTGTTAGTCACTTTAAATTTTTATAGTAATTCTTACAACAGTCATTTGACATATTAGAAAAATGAGTCTCAGATTAATTTACTGAAATGATTTTAGGACTATAGAAAAATAAAGCTTGAAACCTAGACCCAAGTGTTTTTCTTTGCTTAAAAAATGTTACAGGTTGGGGGAAGTGAGAAAAAAATTGATTTCTTGCAGATGACATGAAATTGTTAATTGGGACTGTCTTCATAGTAAGTCATGACAATTTTGTATGAAAACTAACAGGGCCCTTGATATTTGTGAATTTGTGGTTAGATATTCAGGCTGAACATATAGGGATAAAAGTTGATCTATGCTAGTTAAATCAAAATAAAATTATGTATTTTAAAACAATCCTATTGCAATGAAATTCCTTGGTAGGACATGACACTGTGAAATATTTGCTAACTTCCATTTGCATTGATAAATAAGGAGACTATGAAATAAAGACGGATGATTAATTCCAAAGTACAGTTGTGTTTCTGTTGAGTGTCAGAGGTTGTCAGTAGTTAACGTATTTTCTTAGATTAGAAGACAAACGAACTTCACCCCAGTAAAGGTTGGAAGGAAATACATTACCCTACTAGATATAGATATAGAAAGTCAGGATGTACAAAAGCTATGTGAAAAAAAAAGTCCCTTTATAACATTGAAACACATTGTTCTTAGAAAGGAGTATGACATTAATTAAAAAAAATTAGAAGGACACTTTAAGTTATCCCTACATGGTCATAACAATTTAAAATTGAATAGTATTTTCAATTCAATGAGGGAGTTAGCATTTTGAAGCAATCTTGAAAAAATTTTTAAGTTAAAAATATTCTTAATTTGATGACTTTTTTTATACCAAGGCAAAAATTATACAATAATATATACTTTATTCTAAAGAGTATGGTTTAAGAGTTCTGTATAAGAAAATAAATATTCATTGAATCCTTTTGTCTTATCAAAAGCAAACCTGACACAGGTTTGAAACATTGGGACTCTAAGACCCCAAAAATAACATTCATTTTTCCAAAATAGAGTCATTAACCAAATTTTATATCCCCCATACATATATACACACACATAACTTTGACAACAACCAAAAAAATCCTTTGTATAATATCAGTTACCAAAAGAGAATTCAAAATTATCTTTGACCACACAAAACTGAATCGCAAGCATTTAAAGGAGAGAATTGATGGAAACTCTTTTAGTAGATTACTGTAAATACAACAAGATTTTAATTTTTATCAAAATAAATTTATTGAATATTTTTAAAAAGAAATTTCACAACCTAAAATAAAATGATATACAAGTAACAATGCAATTTTCTCTTTAAAGAATATTCAATGTAACAATTATATTTATGGACTAATTCTTAATATATAAGTATAAAAATATGAATTTATTTGAAGTGGAATCAGAAGCCAATTGTTTTAAGTAATTACCAAAATAAGAAAATAAAAAATGTTAAAGAGAGGTCAAGAGATATAGGGGATAGAATAAGTGGGGCGAAGGCAATATTTGGGGAATATATTTGAAGAATTTCCAAGAACTATTGAAAGGCACTGTATTAGTTCTCCATTGCTGCCATAACAAATTACCACAAAAATGTGGTGGCTTAAAACAAACTTATTGTCTTCTAGTCCTGGAGGTCAGAAGTCTAACACTGGTGTTGGCAGGTATATCCCTTTCTGGAGGCTTTAGGAGAGAATCTGTTTCCTTACCTTTTCTAGCTTCTAGAAGCTACCTGCATTCTTTGACTCGCAGTACCTTCCTCCATCTACAAAACCAACAAGAGTGCGCTGAATCCTTCTTACTTCATATCACTCAGACCATCTCTTCTGTCTCCCCCTTTCATTTTATGAATCCTTGTAATTATACTGAGCCTGCCTAAATAATCCAGGATAATCTTTTTATCTTAAGGTCTGCAGATTGGTAACTTTGATTTCCTCTACAACCTTAACATAGATATTCATAGGTTCTGGATATTAAGGTATGAACATCTTTGGGGACCCATTGTCTGCCTATCACAGATACCAATCCACAGATTCACGAGGCTCAATAAACCTTAAGCAAGATAATTTTAAAAACACACATACAGACAAGTAGACACATCATAACTAAACTGCAGAATATCAAAGAGAAACAGAAGATATTTAAAGGAACCATACAGACAGGACAGGCTATTTTCAAGGAGAAAGAAAAGCAGACAACTACTAAATTATTAACAGTATCAATGAAAATTAGGAGACATTAGAATGTCGTCTTCAGTGTGCTGAGAGAAAATAACTGTGAATTTAGTATTCTATATATATTTTATAAATATGTCTTTTAAGTATAAGCTTGAAATAAAGATTTTCCAGAAAAGTTAAAACTGAAAGTTTAGAAGTAAAAGACCTCTCCAAACGACATCTTTAAAAAAATCTACTTCGATTAGAAAAAAAGGGACCCCAGATAAAATCTGAGATGTAAGAAGGAGTGAAGAGCAAAGAAAGTACGGTGGAGAAGCACACTGGCTCTTAATAAGAGTCTTGTGGGATTGAGCATAAAGCACATAAAAATAACATTTAAAATGGTGTCACAAGGACTTTTGTGGTATAGTGAAAATTTGGATACCATAATGTTTGTTTAATGACAAAAATTAATTCAATAAATTATGGTGTATCAATTCAACAGAATTCCATGAAGCCACTGGAAAATAATATTATATAAGCATGTATTTTGTACAGTATGATATAGGCAAATATGTAAACATATAAATATAGTGTATTTACCATATCTTAGTAAGTAAAAGAAAGCAGTCTGCTAAACAGCAAATATAGATATGGTTTGAGACTTCTTGTGTAAACAACATACAAACATATGAGCACAGAAAAAGTATTAGAACAATATTCACTGAACATCTTAAAAATTATTTTCTCTGAGGGAAAATATAGTTGTGTTTGCATTTTCTTTTTTGCCATTATATTTTCTCACATTCTATAATGTATATGTTACTTCAAAATAGGTTTTGTTTATAACAGTTTTAGAGTTACAGAAAAATTGCTAAAATAATACAAAGATTTCCCATATAGCCTACACAGTTACTTCTACTGTTAGTATCTTACATTAATGTGGTTGATTTATGATTAATAAACCAATACTGATATATTATTAACTGAAATTCATACATTATATAGGTTGCCTTTGTTTTTACCTAATTCTTTTCTGTTCCAATATCCCATCCAGAGTACGTACGTTACATTTAGTTGTCATGTATCCTTAGGCTCTTCTTGGCTGTAACAACTCCGAGGAGAACTGGTCAGATATTTTGTAAGATACTCCTCTAATGGAATTTTTGTGATATTTTTCTTATGATTTGACTGAGGTTGTAAGTTTGGAGGAGGAAAACCATAGAGGTAAAGTGCCATTTTCTTGATACCATATTACATCAGAGGTACATGATATCCACGTGATTTATCTCTATTTACATTGACTTTGATCAGTGTTCTTAGTTTTCTCCATTGCAAAGTTAATTCTTTTCTTTTTCACCCTCTTTTTCCATACTGCACTCTTTGGAGGAAGTGCTATGTACTTCCCACACTTAAGGAGTGGGGAGTTATGTTCCTTCTCCTTGAGGGTGGAGTAGCTACATAAATTATTTTAATTCCTCTGCATGGGAAGTTTGTCTTTAATTTCCCATTGATTTATTTAATCACTGTATCAGTAAGGGCTCATGGATATTTAATTTATCCTTTGAGTTATAATCCAATACTTCTTTGTTGCTACAATTGGTCTATCTTTAGCCACTGGGAGTTCCTTCAGTTGGCCCCGTGTTTCTTTGACATACCTCACTGTATGTGTGTTGTTTCAGTTCTGATTTTGGTTTTGGTTTTTAGCATCTCCTTATTCTCTGGCACCACAAGATGCTTCCAGCTCATCTTGTACATTTTTACTCCAATCTTACAATCAGTCATTTCTCCAAGAATCCCTGGTTTACTTTAATGAAGAATGGTACTAGAAACCAAGATCTGGACACTAGGTGCGTTCATTTTTACAGCATCGTCTTCAAATCATATCTCTCCATTTGTTTAGGCCTTCTTTGACTTCTTTCATCAGAGTTTTGCAGCTTCTTAATGTAGATTCTGTTCAAATTTGTTAGATTTATACCTATTTCATTTTGAAGGGGTTGTTCTTTTTAATTTCAAGTTCCATTTGTGCACCGCTGCTGTATAGGAAAGCAATTGACTTTTGCATGTTAACCTTTTATTATGTGACCTTACTATAATTGCTTATTAGTTTAGTGAGGGTCTTTTTGGTATATTTTTTGGGATTTTCTAGATAGACATTCATGCCATCTACAAACAGCTTTATTTCTTCCTTCCTTTTCTTTTCAAATCTTATTGTGCTGGTTAGAACTTTCAGTATAATGGTGAATGTATATATGTGCTTTTTACATTTTTTATTTTCTTAGATCTGTTACTCATCTTCAAATATTCATTTCTGAATCATTTTTGGTTTTTGTTTATGTCATTCTTTAATATTTTCTATTATTTAAAAATTGCTCTCCTTTTTGAAATATTCCATTATAGTTTTCATCCACCTTTTTTGCTTCATATTCTCTATTCTATTATAGCAACTTTAAATGAAATTCAACCATGATCCTTTTCTGTGGTATACCTTTTAGACTAAGTTATTCTGTACTTTTGAGAGGGAGGATTGGGTAGAATAGCTTTCCCACTTTCATGGCTCTAGAGTTTCCTTTTTAATATTTCATAAAATGACACATTGGTATCCTTGTATTTTCTGAGATCTGTCTCCTTTCTATTTTCCCACTTTTACCTGCATCTGCTTTTTCCTTGGTCCCTGTTGTCTCTGTTCTGTTTAATTCGATTTCTACTTTCTCCTTAGTGTTGGGCTATGTTCAAGAATGGAGTTCCACTGTTCACAGGTCTCACATTCCTCCAGCAACTTCAGACCCTCCTGCTCATTACTTTACACTTAGCTGAGCTTAGAGTCTGCTGAACTCCCTGCCAGTTTTGCCATCAACCTCACACTGGTTTCCCGTTTTCTAGCAATCATTTGTTGGCATTTTTGGGGCCTTCCTATTCTGAGGGTCTTCAGATGATCTGTTGTTTTCCTACCATTTCCTCCTACACAGTTGCTGATGTTGAGTTTTCTCCTTTCTGTTCATATTTTGAGATTTGTAGGGATTCTTTTCCACCTAGTTATGTTATAGCTATCATCTGGGATTGTTGTTATTGTCTATCCTAGATGCTTTATCTGTCTTTATGAGAAGATTCAGGAGGTTCACAGACTACACTGCCTCTCTAATCATCTTCCCAGACTCTTTAATATTCATGTATTACTTGGAAGGATATGGTATTTTAAAATACATTTTAAGTTTTTTTTCTGTATTTTTGGAATCAGACAAAATGCAGGTTGAAATCATTATAGATGAGTGGTAGATTCTTCCCTTTAGCTACCTTTCAAGTCATGTTTAAAAACAGGTTTCTTTTTGGCTTTCCCAGCCTGAAATTAAAGTACTCACAAGCATTATTCTATTTCCACATCTCCTCATTTCCAACTTGCTGAAGAGTAGTCTAAGACTTAAAATTAGAATTAAGCTTAAAAGAATGGAATTTGTAATGATTGCCCAATGTTTGAAATAAAATGTTTGGAGGCGTTCATAATCATATTTATTACTGTATTTTTATGTCCTAAAGTATTAGTTCTATCTGTAGCCCCCTTCTTATTCTACAAACTAGGGTCCAATTTAACAAAGTGGCTACCAATTGTCTGAATATGACCCACAGATATATTTTATTTAGCCTGCTCAGTATTTTAAAACAAACAAAATAGCTGTCAACACTTCAAAACCAGATTTCATATTTATGACTATTGTTAAAAAATTGACATCTGGTGTGATTAGGCCCATATTCTCTCTTGGAACTTGTACCCTGATTAAAAAGGAAAGTATCAGCTTTGTGATACTTTCCTTCCAGATGCTTCTCTCATTTGCTACCTTCCAGTACCCATAGGTATTATGCATTTGTACCCCATGTAGTATCTGGTTGAGTCTATCCTCTTAAATTGTCTTAAACTACTAGTATGCGCTCATTCTTTTTAAATCTGTTTCTACTCAGATGTCCTGCCGACTCCCTAGAATCCACATTTTTAAAATCAAACTATTTTTTCAAAGCCTATTTTTCCTCCAGTATTCGCTAAATGACCCAGTTAATATTATAGTATTCCTAACAGTTTTCCAAGTTAGAGAAACCCTCCAGGTCATCGTCTCCTCCTTCTGCCTCATCCTATCCACAGCTTTTCAGTGATGTGCAAATCCATGATGTGCTTAGGTCTTTGCTTTCACTTTTCCCAATACCGTAAACTTCTTTACTTTGAGACACCTGTAAAACTCCTACTTACTTTCCAAGATGAAACAAAATTATTCAATCTCCAAAACTACGTCCTCTGCCTCAAGGAGCAATTAGTTGCTTCTTTCAAAGTACAAGCATCTCAAGTACATGTTATATGCTATTTATTTACTGCTGGCTCCTCCATTAGATTAGGGATTCCTTGAGGACACAGAGCATGATTTAGTCATTTCTGTATCACCAGTACTAAGACAAAAAGCATAGAACTTGATAAATGTGTCAAATAAATAAACACATGAACTTTACAAATCAACGAAAATATTGTTTCATATGATTTCATCTTCTTAAACTTTCTATATGTTTCAATTTTTTCTCAAATTGACTTCTTTGGATTGATACTAGAATCATTTTAGATTTTGCACCAAATGACTACAAAGTTAAATGTCTAGGACAAAAGAAAATGTATTGGCTTCTTCACTAAAATATGAAGTTTTTTTTGTTTGTTTGTTTGTTTGTTTTTTTGCTTTAAAACTTGGCTTAAACTATCTAAGGATGCCATGTATTAACTCTGAAAAAAATGTATAATTATTTATAAAGCAGATCCCATAGGAGCAACTGAACAGCTGTGGAAAGTTTTGGCACATCACTTTGCCAGCCTGAATTTAATGACCTACATGTGAAGGGCTACATATCCAATTACTAATCCTCCCTCAGCTACTCTTTGCCCTGATATGGAGGCAGCTGAAAAAAGACGCCCTACTAACAGATCAGAAGTAGATCCAGACTTTTTTGCTAGTGCTCAGTTAAGAAAGATCTTTCAGGTTTGAGATGAGGAAAACAGAGAGGGACTCAGAACAGTGTTGTATCTGACACAGTGTTTCAAGTAAAATTTAAAGGCTTATGGTGAGAATGACTTTAGCTTTGTAACTAAAGACAAAGAAATTTCAGCTCTTTTAGAAAACCTCAAATTCTGAATTTAATTTTCTATTCACCGAAGCATTTAAACATGTTCAAATATCTTCAAGCATCAAGGATAATTTACTTTAAAATTCTTTCTATGCTGAGAAGCCAGTCTTCTATTCAAAAATGCAAACCTCATTCTCATCTTCAATTTCTGCAATAATTACCTATTAGGAGAAGAGGGGGAAAAAAACTAAACAGAAAATGACAATCTATGGGATTGTGTTTCATTTCTCTTTAGTTGACATAGTCTATACAGATAAAAAAGATTATATAAGGTCAAATATTATAAACAATGAAATGTCATCTGATGTTTTGCAAAACAGCATAGAAAAAATAGTTAAAGGAATGAATAAAGAGTAAAGCTATGGCTGTTTTACCTGAGCCATGAAAAAGGCTTACAGATTCTAAATTTAAATGCATTTTATTGTGAATCTGACTCACTTTTTGAATTTAATTTTCCACTTATGTAAAATCATGTGATACGGTAATTTTCTGTATAAATTAAAAATAACTGGAGGGAAGATCCAAGATGGCCGTTCAGGATTGCAGCTCCCAGTGAAAGCGCAGAGGGTGAGTGGACGCCGCATTTTTATTGCCCACAGACTAGGAAATTCCCAGGCGGAGGAGCTCCACGGGTCGCCAGTGCAGCTGTTTCGGCCAGCGCGGCTGTCCCAGCCGGCGCCGCTGCTTTGCCCCGCACGGCTGCTTTGTCGGCGCCCCGGAGCAGCGGTTCAAAATACACCGTACAAAATACACCGGTCCGGGTGCCCTTCTGGCTGGTGATTGGAGCCACAGGAAGTCACCCATTCGTCTGTATAAAAAGGGGACTGAGCAGGGAGCCAGGAGAGTAGATTCCAGGGCAAAAAAAGCGCCACGAATCTCAGTGCCGCTGTTTAAGCCAGCACAGTGAGTTGTCGCACAGGAAAAAACACACACTGCGGCGCCTCTTCGACAGGCGAAAGGAATACCAACTTTAAAAAAAAAAAAAAGGCACTGAGGCAGGGAGCCTGACGATCAGGCTAGGCTGGTCCCACCCCCACAAAAGAACAGCAATCAGAAACTCTGGATTGAGAGTTTCACAGCAAGCGCTGCTGAACCCAGGACAGTCCAGCTCTGTGGGGGAGGGGCGTCCGCCATTACCGAGGCAGCCCACCACTTCAGAGGTAGTCAGTCAATGCTCAGGCAGCCCGCCGTTGCCAAGGCAACCCACCATTGCTGAGGCAGCCCGCCATTGCCAAGGCAACCTGCCACTGCAGAGAGGCTCTGCCTTAACAGAGGTGGGCCACCCTTGCCAAGGCAGTTCTAACTACACCCATATAAACAGGACTGCAGGGAAGTTCACTCGGCAGCTGGACGGAGCCCACAACAGCTCAGCAAAGCCTCTACAGGCAGACAGTGACTAGGCTGCCTCCTTGCTGGGCAGGGCAGCTCTGAAGGAAAAAAAAAGAAGGCAGCAGAATAACGGAAACTCATAAAGCCCTAAATCCCTGGGACAGAGCACCTGGGAACAAAAAGCAGTTTATGAGTTCTGCTGCAGCAGACTTAAACATACCTGCCCAGCAGCTCTGAATGAACAACAGAGCTCACAGCTCAGCATTTGAGCTCCTATAAAGAAGAGACCGTCTCCTCAAGCAGCTCCCTGACCCCTGTATATCCAAAGAGCCACCTCATAAAGGAGAGACCAGACTGACACTTGGCGGGTATCCTTCTGGGACAAAGATAGCAGAAGAAGAAAACTGGTAACAACTCTTACTGTTCAGCAACTGCTGCAGGTGAACCCCAGGCAAGCAGGGCCTGGAGTG
>NW_016107762.1:1471348-1501643 GCF_001604975.1 Cebus imitator
TCAGTTGGGGGGAAATAGGGGAGGGACGGTGGGGGGTGGGGAGCTGGGGAGAGATAGCAAGGGGAGAAATGCCAGATGTAGGTGATGGGGAGGAAGGCGGCAAATCACACTGCCACGTGTGTTCTTATGCAATAATCTTGTGTGTTCTTCACATGTACCCCAAAACCTAAAATGCAATAAAATAAATTGGGAAAAAAAAAGATGTATACTATTAAAAAAAAAATTAAATAAATATATAAATAACAAATTCTTAGAAACATACCATCTACCAGTACCGACTCAAGAAGAAATGGATAATCTCAACAAACCTAATACAAGTAGAGATTGAATCAATAATCAAAAACTTCTTAACAAAGAGAAGTACAAAATCAGACAGCTTCCCTGACGAGGTCAACCAAACATGTAAAAGAGAATGAACAACAATCCTATTCAAACTTAAGAAAAATACAAGAGGAAGAAATAGTTTATAACACATTCTATCAAAGCTGGACAAGATACCACAAGAAAACTACATACTACTTAAATCTTCATGGAGACAGATTCAAAACTCTACAACAAAATACTAGTAAGCCAAATTCAACAGCACATTAAAAGACTTACATACCATGACCAAGTGTGATTTATCCCAGGAATGTAAGGGTAGTTCAAAATAAGAAAATCAATGTGATACAACACATTAATAGAATGAACACACACACGAGTGTACAAAATTCAACAATCTTTCATAGAAAAAAACATACCATACTAGGAATAGAAGAAAACTTCCTTATTCTAATAAAGGACATCCATGAAAAATTCACACTTAACATCATACTCAATAAATAGTGAAAACATTCTCCCTAAAATCAGAAATAAGGATGTCCAATTTCATCACTGATATTCAACATTATTAGAAGTCCTAATCAGAGTAATTAGGCAAATAAAAGAAACAAAAGGCATCTGAACTGGAAAGGAAGATGTAAAACTATTTCTATTTGAAGATGACGTGATTCTACTTACAGAAAATCCTGAAGAATCCACTCAAGAAAAAACAACTAACGCTAATAAATTAAGCAGTTACAAGGTACAAGAGCAGCAAACAAAAACCAGCTGTTTCTAATAACAAACATTTCTAAACAAATTACAGCCCCCAAAACACTTTACATATATATTTAATCTTTACAATCCCCTATTAAATAGAGCTCTCTTCACTAAATGTACTGCCCTCCTTATACCAACTTGTATTAAAGGCAATTGATAAATCTTTACACCTAAAAATAAATGTACGGCATATAAAAGTATCTGTTCTCCTATCTCCTGAGGTACAACAGCAGTTTTAAAAAGAAAAAAAGTTCTGCATCTTAGAAATCGGAAGTACCATTTGGATGGTTAGGAATTTCCTAAATAAATGTAAATTTTACTATGCTAAAATAAAAATAAAAATAATAATTTAGGCAAGAGATGCTTTTCTCTCATTTTCAACACAGAAATATTATGAGCCTTGTTTCATGTTTTGCATTTTTAACAGTGGGACTCTCTTAATTCCTCCACCCAATCCCCACAAGAATATATGAATGAGTGCACGTGTGCAGGTACACACTTTACTTCTTGAACTGGAAAAAACAGACATCACTGTAACTAACTACATCCTACTCCCAAAACCCTAACTCCGGACCCCGCCCCGCTCAAACCCCTCCCCTTTCTCCCACTGCGGGTTCGAAATTGGCGCAGTTAGATGACGTAAGACGCACCCGCCGTACCCTCCACTGTGTAACTACCGCCCCTGACTCTGGGAATTGAAGTTTCTGTGGAAGGAAGCTGGAGCGGTAACCAGGCCAACCCAGGAAGGCTTTTTTTCTTAGCTTTCACTTCCCTGTAAACTCTTCAGCTCGGTAAGTGTCCTGGCACTGGCTGGCGGTCGCCGTAACTTGGGTATTGTTCGGGCGCAAAGGTGCGCGTGCTATGCAGCCCTCGACTAGCAAGAAGGGCTTCCGGGGGAGAGTGGAGCGGTAGTATGGAAGTGGTTGCCTGCGGCGCTGTTGCTGAAGGAAATGACGTTGAGGATAAGCGCTTCCCCACTCCCCCCCCCCCCCCCGGCGGCCTACTCAGCTGCTCTCTGGTTCGCCAGCGGCAGCTTAATCCCGCCCCTGGAGTGCGTTCGCTGGCGGGGAGCCTAGAAGGGACATTGGGCGACGCTCCGCCCACACGGTGGGGCCTTTTCAGTCGGCGTGTGTTTTGGGGTTGCAGTCGGCCCGTAGTATGTGAAAAGTGAGTTTGCAAAGAATGAGAGGGAAATCTGTACTCTAAAGGGCCGGAAAGCGTGTTATGCCCCTGCCACTTCGTGGCTAGAGACCGTAGGCTTTACAAAGCTGCCTTACCTTATTTTTCCTGGGAGGGGCTGACGTGGCTGAGCCCTCTGAAATGTAGAGAGCCTGAGGGGAAGCTGCTGCAGGTGCTGTGAGCTGTTGAAAAGATCGAAGTGTTACTTGATTTCACTGACATACTTTCAATTTGGGGATTTTTTTTAAAGATATGAAGACAAGTTACTTGTCACTTTCTGAAAGAATCTCCTCTGCCCAAAAGGCTTGACTGCTGAAGTGAACAAAGGGCTTCTCGCTGCTCCACGTTTAGCCAGCACGTCTTTAAAAGGGCATTACTGGCCGGGCGCGGTGGCTCACGACGGTAATTCCGACACTTTGGGAGGCCAAGGCGGGTGGATCACCTGAGGTCAGGAGTTCGAGACCAGCCTAACAGGGTGAAACTCCGTCTTTACTAAAAATACAAAATTAGGCGGGCGTGGTGGCGAATGCCTGTAATCCCAGCTACTTGAGAGGCTGAAGCAGAATTGCTTGAACCCGGGAGGCGGAGATTGCAATGAGCCGAGATTGCGCCATTGCACTCCAAGCTGGGCAAAAGCGAAACTCCATCTCAAAAAAGAAAAAAAAAAAGTGTCACTATCAAGTCATTAATTCCATTCTGCATTATTTTCACGTTCGTTCAGATTTTTCTGGAAGTGAGACTGTCATAAATTACCACGATTGTTTATCCCAATTCAAAACTTATGCAGTTTTAAAAATTTTTTTTTTCTTTTAGTCTTCATTGATTTAAGATGTATCCTCCTTGCCTTAAGCTGTGCTAAGATACAGAAATACAAGGAAGATTGAGATAGTTTGTAAGCCCACCTGATAACCTGTATCTGCGAATGAACCCTAGTAATTTTTAAAATTTTTGCTAAGTAAAATTTCACACATATATCCATATATTTGTGTGAAATTATATATATATGATATATGATATATTTTGGGAGATGGAGTCTTACTTTGTCGGTGCAGTGGTGCGATCTTGTCACACTGCAACCTCCACCTCCTAGGTTCAAGCGATTCTTCTGCCACAGCCTCCCGAGTAGCTGGGATTAGAGGCGTCCAAACCACCACACCTGACTAATTTTTGTATTTTTAGTAGACAGGGTTTTGCCGTGTTTGTCAGACTGGTCTCGAGCACCTGACCTCAGGCGATCTGCCCACCTCAGCCTCCCAAAATGCTAGGATTATGGGCTTGAGCCACTGCGCCCGGCCTCACACAAGTATTTTTATAGTTAATATAAAATACGTTCTTGAACATTTGGTGAACTTGGTTGAATGAATGAAAATGTACTGTGAGCATCACTGCATGTGAGAAAGGAATGCAAAATTCTACTATAGAATTCTATACGTTATTGCCCAAACTAAAACAATTAGAAAGCAAGTATACCTAATAAAGTGCTATGTTTTGCTTAACAGGTAATCTGAACATGCTAGTACATAGTGCAGTGTAGTTATACACTATACTTATTGTATAGTGTAGACAGTGTGAGTCGGTAGATATATTTGTATGCTATAAGGAATAATGTATATCAAGCTTGCATCATTTTTGTTGCATTCCATTGTCTCAATGCACCTAGCTTATTTAAAATCTAAAAACTTAGTACAGTGCGTTTTCTTAATTATGAATAGTTTAAAAAAAGATGATGATGATGATGATGTTAGCCAGCCTATGACCTTTCCTTGTATTTGAGAGACTGAAACATTACAATGCTATGACAGGTCAAATTAAATTAAAGACTTCTTAGATAGGAAAGGCAAATGCTCCCCCTGGTGTACATGAGCTGTAAAACGTTACATTGCTTTTTAAAAAATCTTCACTTAGGCCAGGCGCAGTGGCTCACACCTGTAATCCCATTACTCTGGGAGGCCAAGGCGGTGGGATCACGAGGTCAGGAGTTAGAGCTCAGCCTGACCAACATGGTGAAACCTTTCTCTACGAAAAATACAAAAATTAGCTGGGCGTAGTGGCGTGTGCCTGTAATACTAGCTACTCAGGAGGCCGCGGCAGTTGAATCGTTGAACCCAAGAGGCGGATGTTGCACTGACCCGAGATTGCCCCACTGCACTCCAGCCTGGCCATAGAGCAAGACTCAAAAAAAAAGAAAAAAAAAATCCATACATAGAGCTAATCAACACATCCAGTTGTTGAATAAAATAGAGAACTGAAAATGATACCACTGATAAAAGGAAATGTGCTCTCTTGGAATATTAATTTTTATTTCATGAAGAGAGCAATTTGTTTTCTGTGAATTTTAATTGTGCTTTTAAGTTTCCTCCACCAGGCATTGTTTTAGATACCTGTATTGCTGAATTTTATTTAATGTATTGTATATTGAAAGAAAGTAAAAAGTGAGCCTGCGAATCAAAATATATATGTTTAAATTTTTTCCTTCTAGTCTTTTTAGGCTTTTTCAGTTTCCCCACATCTAGTTCCTTACACTGAATGCTTACCTTACTTCCTAGCTTTTTAAAAAAAGTAATGAATGCATTCATGGCTATATATATGTTTATCTCGAATTACCTTTTTCCCTGTGTCCCTCTCATTCTGTTATTCAAGTCTTAACTGCTCCTCCATATTATTTTTCTGTTCTGTTTTTGTCTGCATACCGAGTCAGATTGTCAGGATATCTTTTAAATCGTCATTACCCCTTGGCACGCCAAATAATCTGGAGTTTGTCTCTTCCTTTGAACTTTTTATGTCTTCATTTTCTGGTTTTCAAATTGTTATTTTTCATGGATTCTTGTTTTGCTTTTTAGGAAAGGCTGCTTTTGTATCACAATTTTCTGTTTTGTTTTTATAGTTCTTATTTCCTTATGACCTCTCTGAAATATCTCAGCCAAATTTACTTTAAAGTCATTTTCAGATTTCCCTATTTTTAATTTGTGTCAAGTGAATTTTTTCCTGGTTATTGATTTCATTTTTAAAAATCAGTTTTTTCTTTTTGTAATTTCCCTCATTCGACAGCATTAAAAAAGACTACAGAAAAGATGCTTTTTATCTTTAAAATATTTTTTTCTTTTCTTAAAAACAATAATTTTCATTACATAAACTTTAGAAAATGCATAAAACCATAGGTAAGAATTAAACATGTCTGTGTGTATACTTTTTTTAAAAAAGTTGGTCATAATGTATATATGTTTTTTTCTTTGATTTTATTTAACTTATACCCATTTCCCCTTATTAAATAATTTTGGATATATAAGTTTTACTGGCTTCTTCACATTCCTTGCCTGTGTTATACATTAACTATAATTGTTTGGTTTTCTTTCATTGACATTCAAGCGGCTTCTAACTTTTCACTGTTAAAAATAACACTGTATTGCCTCTACTCTTGTGTACATTTTTGTGTGCATTTCTAATTTCTTTGCAGAAACTTAACCAATAGTATATGGAACCCCCCATTTCTTCAGACCTTTGCTAGCATTGCTGATGAATGATACTTAATTGATATTAAATGGCATTTAAATGATATTTACCAATAAATGGCATTTGATTGTCTGAATTTTTATTTTCATCCTATTATTTTAGTTTTTTAACTTTTTTGTGTTTGTAAATTATCTGTTCATGTCAAAAGTTGTTTTTCAGAGGTACCAAATAATGTCATCTGAAATGTTGCCAGCATTTATTGAAACTTCTAACGTTGACAAAAAGCAAGGCTTAAATGAAGATCAAGAGGAGAGCCAGAAGCCAAGATTAGGTGAAGGGTCTGAACCAATATCTAAAAGGCAAATGAAAAAACTAATAAAACAGAAACAATGGGAAGAACAACGGGAACTCCGGAAGTATGTGTTTCAAAATGTATATGCTCTCTTTTTATTTAGAAATATGGAATGTTAGACCTTGCATAGCTCTTTGGCATATTAAGTGTAATTGTGTTACTTAAAATTCAATCACTAATTTTAGACAAAAGTGAAAAGAAACATGCAAGAGAAAAAAATTGAAGTTAACAATGTATGTTATGAGTAGCAGCACAATTTTTGAAACAACTGTCTTGTATAAGGAGTGTAATTAGTGTCCATGTGCTAGTTATGGAATAAAAACAGCCAACTCAGAAAGGTCAAGTTTTGGCCTAACATTGATTTTGCCAGAAGAACCATTGTAGGTTTTGGTGAAAGCAGTTAGGCTAAATTTGTTACTGTAATAAACACCAAAATTTACAAAAAGAAAATAAACTATAGTTGGTGTAAATTAAAGAAAAAGTATGTAATTTTTTATAATGAACAATTTTATTTTGCTTTTTTTCTTTACCTCCTAGCTGCCCAGGAGGCAGAGGTAGGAGAATCGCTTGAACTCGGGGAGGTGTAGGTTGCAGTGAGCCGAGATCTCGCCATTGCACTCCAGCTTGGGCAACAAAAGTGAAACTTGGTCTCAAAAAAAAAAAAAAGAAAAGAAAAAAAACAGCGAAACAAAAAAAATTATATAGGTGGATGATGAAAGTAAAATTCATGATAACTCAAAGTCAGTATTTATAAGGTTTTCTTATGGATAGTATGATACCAATAACAAATGAAACTATTGAGGAGGTATAGTTAGGATTTAAATAGAAAGCTTTAGATCATTTTTGGAAGCTTATTTCCTTTCTATCTGAAGCTTTTAGATGGACTGTATAAAACTGGTAATACTTGACCATTTTTGAACGGTCACAGAAGTGACAATTTCCTATGGCTTAACCTGATAGTTTTTAAAAGTAATTATTTAAAAGAGTCTTGTGAATAACTGGATGCACAATAACAAAATGTTATTTCAATAACTAATTTTAGACAAAAGCGGAAGGAAAAACGCAAGAGGAAGAAATTGGAGCGACAATGTCAAGTGGAATCACACTCAGATGGAAATGACAGAAAACGTGTTCGAAGAGATGTGGTTCATAGCACCCTTCGCCTTATCATTGACTGTAGTTTTGATGACTTAATGGTATTAAAGGTATCATGAATTGTTGTCAGAAAAATCTTGTATATGAATTAGGTCGAATCATCCTTGTTTTAATATATAATATCCCTTTTATTTAACTTTATGCATTGAAATGAATCTTGAGTTTTTCCAAATTTCTTTCCCCTAAGTTAAATCAGCTAGTAAATCTCATTGATATAATGAATTTGTATATTTATGTGTGTGTGTGTGTGTATGTGTGTGTGTGTCTGTATGTGTGCAGACAGGAAAGAGAGACAAACACTTTATAGTCTAGATGACAGAACTAAATTAGCCATTTAGTAATCATAAAGATCTGTAGGGTTTTATCAGTGTTAGTGAAACATGAAAACAGTAATATTATGGCTCTAAAAGTGTTTTGTTGTTGTTTCTTAAGAGAGTAGTTGTTTTCATGAACTAGCATTTTAAATAAATACAAAATATAAAATAATGGGTCACTTACAGAGCATTAACTTATAGTAATTTTGTTAGTATGTAAGGAATCAAATAATGTTCATCAGAATGGATTTGTATTTAAGAAGAAGAATTGTATGTATATAGTCATTCCTTCTGTGTATTCCATTCCTTTAAGATCACAGAATGGCCATAGAAAATTTTAATAACTTTGCTTTAAAAATTGAACTCTGTAATAGGACATTAAGAAACTTCATAAGCAGATTCAGCGATGTTACGCAGAAAACCGACGGGCACTGCATCCTGTGCAGGTATGTCTGAAGATTTTAAAGCAGACTCTGGTTTTCTTTTATATCTTTCATGGCTAAAGACATAGATAATTCCTATAGTCTTTGCAGGAGGCTTACAGGTAATCTTGTTTAATGCCAATTTGAAAATTATTTTCTTTTTTGACAAAAATAAAGCAAAATATTTTAAACATCTTTCAGTATGTTATCTTAGACACACTCTTTCCAGTAATCATCAGTCTTATACAAATTGACCTTTTCATTGCCGTGTAGTTGAATATCTTCACTGTAGGACATACATATCTTTTTATACCAGTTTCTCAGGGCCAAAAGCTGTGGCTGCTTGATATATGCTGTGGTATCTGTTGTGTAGATTTTGTCTCCTTAAAGGTTTTTTGTTTTCTTTTGAGTCACTGAAAGTTTAGACAGGTATTTTTAAGCTGAGGTAAGGAGTGATTTGGGAGACTATTTGGCTACTGTTAAGAATAACATCTTTCTGTTGGAATTCTAGGTGACCTAAAAATTAATACTAGCTCACTGATGTTAAGAACCAGGAACTATTAATATATTTTGGTTAGATATTTTGTTTTTACCTAGTGATAGTAATTTTAGACTTTTGTATTTTTTATGTTTTATAGTTTCATACCACACTTATATGATACTCCTTATATTCCCATTTTTATCTGTAGTAGACCCTTTCTCACCCTTGATTGAGACTTAAATAGGTGTCAGGGTTTAGAATCAAAGAAAAATTATGAAGACTGCATTTGGTTTAAAAAAAAAAAAACTGGTATCAGAAAAAAAAGAATAGGAACTTGACATGGAAGCAGGGAGTTTGCAGAAAAGTGATGATTAAGGTAGAGACAAGTTATAACTACTTGTGATGAAAATGTAAATGGGATACTGCAGCTACTGGGTTATGAAACACACACACAAAACATACCATTTCTACCGCAGTTTATTGTATGCTCAAAGCATGTCACAAATTTATTTTTCTAGATCAATGAGAATAAATATATTTTGTGTTTTGTAGATTGTCAGATGAGTAAATGAGAGAAATAAAATATTAGACTCAAATGGATATTTGTTCTCTCTTTCTATACCAACAAATCTTTTATCAGTTTTACTTGACAAGCCATGGAGGCCAGCTGAAAAAGAACATGGATGAAAATGACAAAGGATGGGTCAACTGGAAGGTAATTAAAACAGATAAATTCTCACATAATTCCAGGTATTTTTATGTTTCTAAAGATCTACATTTTGTACCTAAATTGTATATAATGCTACTTAATACAACAATCTCCAGAGGTAATGGCTGAACCTAAGTCTAAGATTACAAACTGGAGATGCTGAAGAAGGGAGCAAGATATCTGGTAGTTGGTATTTGTTCTCATTAAATCTTACCTATTTTACTGTCAACTTTTAAAACATATTTTTAAAAAGAAATAGTTTTAAGGATCTTTATATGATTTTTCCCTAGCATACTAGCTAAACATTATATGTTACCTATAAAAATGGAATCACTCTAAATTTTGAAAATGTGCCTGCATTCTGTTTCTTCTTTCCCTGTCCTGGCCACTGACCACATGTGACTATTGAACTTGAAATGTGATAGTCTGAATTGTGAATTGAAATGTGCTATGAATAGGAAATACATACTGGATTTCAAAGACTCAGTACCACAGAAGAGAGAAAAAGAATGTGAATATATCCTAGATAATTTTTAAAACATTTATTAAATGTTCAAATAGTAACATTTTGGGTACACTGTGTTAAAAAAATAAATTGTTAAAATTAATTTTACCTATTTTCACTTTTTAAAATGTGGGTACTAGAATATTTAAAATTGCGTATGTCGCTTCACAGTTTTTTTGTTTTTTTGTTTTTTCTGTTGGACCAAATTGTTCTCAATCATTGGTAAAGATGACAAAATAGGTTGTCTTTGGTACCAGTCCCTGAGGAACTCGATCCTATTTAGAAAAGTCCTGGGTTATCCCTGTACTTTTTTCTTTCTCAAAATCAGTTCTCTCAGTGACACAATTTCCCTTTCAGATTCACTAATTCTATAATGAAGGCTTTTATTTTGTTAATAGTCTATGATATGAAACATTTTCAAAGGCTTTTAAGTTTTTAAGTACAATATATTTATCAAATCCTATGTTTGTGTCTGTTTTTCCAAGAAATAGTGTAATAAATTAAGAGTCATGTTTTCAGTTATTTTGCGACTTGTTAAATTTATCATTTATACCATCAGCTTTCCAGAGAGACTTGAGCTTCATTGGTCTCTAATTAATCAGGTTCCTCTTGGGGCCCTTATTAAGTATAAAGGTTAAATTTATAGTAAAACATTTTCCAGAAAAGTAGCTATTTATTAATTATACATTTTAGGAGAGAGTTCTTTTGCTTCATTCTTGGTTTCATTAAAAGTTATTGGGTAAATGTCATCTGAGCCTGGTGATACATGTTCTTTTATGCAGTCAGTGTGGGTTGCAAAATCATGACTGCCAGCTATTGTTCAATTTTATACCCATGATCTGACAGTTTTGGTGAAGAAGTTTTCAAATGTGTATCTCTTTGTAACAACAGATATATGGAATTAATTAAATCTATAAGCTGTTCCCTTTCATGATTCATGTAGATGGAGAGGAAGTAATTGGAGTAGGCATTCTTTGGTTGTAGAACAATATGAGCAAGTATGTGGCGGTAAAAATGCATTTGTTTTGTTAGAACTGAGATAAAGTTGGAAAAGTAGATTAGTGCCATATTCAGGAAAGAGTTATTAAAGAGTTTAGATTATATTCCACAGAAAAAGATAAAACATTGGAAGTCATGTTTTTAGAAAATGAGCCTGCTATCAATGTGTGGAAGTAGGTTGGAGGGGTCTCAGGCCAGCAACGAGGAAATAAAATTAAGAGGCTATTTAAATGATCAAGGTGTGAGATGATAAGGAATTGATGTAGTAAATTCTAAATAATGCATTGTAATGATTATATTCTTTTGAACTTCATTTTACATGTTTTTGGATGGATTTGTTTTGGGAAAAGAGAATAATCATTTGTAGATAATATTCATAAGATCCTGTTAATTAGTAACGTCTTTCCCCTGTGTCTTAAAGGATATCCATATCAAACCAGAGCACTACAGTGAACTCATAAAAAAAGAAGACCTGATTTATCTTACATCAGATTCACCTAATATACTGAAGGAATTAGATGAATCAAAGGCCTATGTGATTGGAGGATTAGTAGATCACAACCATTGCAAGGTACTATTAAATTTTTATTTTTGCCTTTGCTACTTAAAATTGCTATTTCAGCTTTTCCTGAAAGTAACAGTAATACTAATGATAGCTGATCTTTATTGAGTGCCTACTATATGTCAGTCACCTTTTGAGCTAAGCAAAGTATTTCACATACATTAGCTTACTTAATCTTCATTACAACCCAGTGAGTTTAGTGCTATTATCATCTACATTCCACAGGTAAGAAATTCACAGCACAGAGAAATTAAGTCTAAAATCAGTAGTAGTAGGTGACAAGGCAGCTATTTGAAACCAGGCAGATTGCTCTGAAGTCTACATGCTTAACCACTACACTTTATTGATAGGAGATACTGCTGCTAATCAGTTGCTAAGCCATTGGAATTTAAACTAGTTTTTAAATATGTTATTTTCATGAGATGTTTTTTCTATTCTCTTACGTTTGTACTTTTCTCTCCTCCCATCTATACCTTTATTTGGATGAAAAATTACAGAAATGCACTTTCTAAAAGAAAATGTCATTTTATACTTCACCGGCAATGCTGCAGCATGCAAAATTTTTCATATCTGCTCGTCCAGTATGTTAGCTCTGTGGCAATAGAGCTGCAGCTGTCCCATTGGTAACCACGTGTGACTACTTAAATTTAAATTGATTACAATTTACAAAATTCTGTTCTTCACTATGTGTGTACAAATGTGTACAGTATGACTGAAGAGCTGAATTTTATAAACTGTAATCAATTTAAGTAATCACATATGGCTACCAATTGGACAGTTGCAGCTCTGTTGCATCATAGGGAATTTTATCAGAATGATCTTTAGCCTTTTTATTTTTTTCTTAGTGGAAAAATTCTGTTTTGTTATTTATATAGAACCACATATTTTTTCATGTTTGTTTCTCTGAACTAAAACAGTTTTGTTTTCAAAAGCACCTACTTCAATCTACTAATTATTTGCCCCCCCACCCACCAAATATGTAAACCATCAGTTGAGAAATGAGCTTTTCTTTCTCCTGTACTCTGTTTGTTGACCATTTCAGTTCTGGTTAGACATAGGCTTCAAGGATTTTAATTTTGGCAAGAGATAAAATTCATATTCAGCATTTTTTTAATTTATAGAAAGGGAAAAATAAAACATCATCTGTTATTTAAAATTTCTCAATTCAAGTTTTCATTTAATTTGTTTTTGCCATTTGTATAAAGTAGTGTTACATAATTGAATTCAGTTTAAATACAGTCATACGTTGCTTAACGATGGGGGTATGTTCTGAGAATTGCACCATTAAGCGATATGAACATTATAGAGTGTACTTACAGAAACCTAGACTGTATAGCCTATTACACATAGGCTGCATGGCATAGCCTATTGCTCCTAGGCTACAAACCTATACAGAATGTTACTGTACCAAATAGCGTAGACAGTTGTAACATAATGGTCTTTGTGTTTCTAAACGTATTTAAACATAAATATTATAAAAGATTTTAAAAATTCATGTATACCTGTATAGGGGCACTTACCATGAGTGGTGCTTGCAGGACTGCAAGTTGCTCTAGGTGAGTCAGTAAGGAAGTGGCAAATAAATGTGAAGACATAGATATTACTGTGTACTACTGTAGACGTTATAAATATTATACACTTACACTACACTAATTTTTTTCTTCAGTAACGAATTAACCTTAGCTTACTGTAACTTTTTTTACTTTATAAACTTAATTTTTAAAACTTTTAGACTCTTTTGTAATAGCATTTAGCGTAAAACATAAACACATTATACAGCTGTACAAAAATATTTTCTTTCATATATCCTTATTCCATAAGCTTCTTTCTATTCTTAATTTTTTTTTAACTTTTTAAAGTTAAAATTTTTTTTCTCTTTTTCTTTAGCTTTTTAAACTTTTTTGTTAAAACAAAGACACAAACACACACATTAGCATAGGCCTACATAGAGTCAGGATCATCAATATCACTGTCGTCTACCTCTACATCTTGGTCCACTGGAAGGTCTTTAGGGGTAATGACATGCATGGAGCTGTCATCTTCTATAGTAACAGTGCCTTCTCCTGGAATGCCTCCTAAGAACCTGCCTAAGGCTGTTTTATATGTAACTATTTTTAAGAGTAGGAGAAGTATACTAATGATAAAAAGTATAGTAAATACGTAACTGGTAATATAATTTATTATTCTCAAACATTATTTACTGTACATAATTATAGTGCTGTACTTTGATGTGACGAGCAGAAGGTTTGTCAGCATCACCACAAACACGAGTAATGCATTTCAGTATGATGTTCCACAGCTCCATAGTCACTAGGTGACAGGAGTATTTCAACTCCATTATAATCTCATGGGACCACCACTGTATATGAGATCTGTTGTTGCCTGAAACTTTGTTATGCAGTGCAGGACTTTATTTTAAACTGAGATAAAGGCAGGGTAGAATGGGGAAATTAATACTTGAGTCAGGAGACACGTGAGCAGATTTTTCTTGTGGTTCTGCTGCTGAGGAGCTTTGTAACTGGGCAGGAAACATAATATTTTTGGTTTCCTAATTTGTAACTTGAGGAGATTAAAACAAATGCTCTAAACATTGACTATACTTATTGTCAAGAGAATGTTTCCAAATGAGCAGTAAAACACATACATACCCCTCTTCAGATAATATTCTCTGAACTGTACATTTTCTAAACTATAAATCTTTTCTAAAAATTATTTATACTATTACAGAGCCTTAAAATAATTTAATGTTCTTGTTGAAGTCATAGTATCTTTGTTTTAGGGTGTCACATATAAACAAGCCTCGGATTATGGAATCAATCATGCACAGCTCCCACTTGGAAATTTTGTGAAGATGAATAGTCGAAAAGTTTTGGCGGTTAATCATGGTAAGCTGTAAGGGATAAACTGAAAATATACCTGAGCGAACATTGTGAGAAAGAATATTACATTTAGTATTTGAACAGGTAGAAAGTATTACACCTTGCTGGAGACAAAATTATAAAAAGTTATTTATAATTTGTTTAACAGAAATAAGACATATTAGAAAAATTTGAAAATGTATGCAAGTATTCAAAAATTAGCTATATCTTACTACACAGAGATATTTGGTGTTAACTTTTTGGTGTTGACTTCCAGTTCTTTTCCTATGCAGATATATTATTATTTATTACATAATTGGATTTTTACTGTATTACATACAATGTTGTAAATCTGGGATATTTTCTCTCCTTTATCACTTTATTTTTTCATGTCATTGAATCATTGTTAATTGTGGCCAGGCACGGTGGCTCAGGGCTGTAATCCTAGCACTTTTGGAGACCCAGGCAGGCTGATTTCTTAAGCCTAGGAGTTTGAAAACAACCTGGACTACATGGTGAAACTTCATCTTTACAAAAAATACAATAATTAGCTGAGCATGATGGTGGGCGCTTATAGTCCCAGCTATTCAGGAGGCTTAGATGGGAGGATCACCTGAGCTCAGGAGGTCGAGGCTGCAGTGAGCTATGACTGTGCCGCTGCACTACAGCTTGGGCAACAGAGTGAGACCCTGTCTCAAATAAATAAATAAATAAATAAATAAATAAATAAATAAATAAATAAAATAAGTTATTTATTTATTTATTTTAAAAATGGTAGTCCATCATTTTAATATACAAAAATTTAAACATTCTCCCGTGGTTGAATCGTGTTTTTTTTCTTTTTACTGTTGCAAATAACATTAAAATAGACATTCGTGTACCTGTCTTCGCCTAGACTTTGCTTTAAAAAAATTCTTTAAGTCAATACACGACTACTTATTAAACGATTTTTATACACTAAATACTTCCTATATAGCAGGTTCTAGGGAGTTATATAAATGAAATTATTGATTCAACAAAGGAATTGCCTCTAAAACCTTTGATATATAGTGGAAATTACATTTTCCACAAAGTAATTCAAGTTAGCCCTTCAGCAGTATGCTGAAGTAAGAGTACCCCAGAGACAATATTGGGACTCTTTACTACAGTCAATGTATATAAAAAGAAAGAAAAGACAAAAAAAAGCAGGCAAGGAGCCCCTAGTGTCAATGGCTCTTTATAGGAAACATGAAGAAAGTTAAATAAATGCTAACCAGGTTGTTAACTTGTAAAGGATAAAGATGTGAAGGGGTCAAAAAACAGTAGGAGAGAAACTGAAAAGGTCTTTATTGATTATAATTGACATGAGATACTGGTAAATTTCTGAGTGCTTAAGAACTGAACTGAGAAAAAGCTAGATAGGTAACTGGGCTGGAGGACCTTGGGGCAAATTGGCCTTGACAGACAATAGAAAGAAGAGATAAGAACAAAGTACCGTAGTTGTTAGGACAAAATAAGAGTCTTAATACAAAGGCAATATATTTTAAAAGACAGCATGCAGCATTGTGATGAGCTTGGCTAAGAAATGTATGGAGTTTGTCTTTATTGCAGTGTTTGAGATTATTCTGGAATACCTGGAAACAAGAGACTGGCAAGAAGCATTTTTTACTGTCTTGCCCCAGCGGAAAGGAGCTGTTCCCACAGACAAAGCCTGTGAAAGTTCTCATGACAAGCAGTCTGTCAGGGTGGAGGAAGGTGGATCGGACAGTGATTCCAGTGAGGAGGAATATAGCAGAAATGAACCAGATTCACCACATGAAGAAAAGCAGGATAAGGAAAATCACACTGAATCTACAGCCAACTCTCTGCCACACTAATATTACCTGGTTTCCTTTTAGTTTAAGGAAAAATTAGGAGAAGGTGAGGTACTATATAGAATATTGAAATTGGAAGAAAATTTTATTTTCCCTTATTTCTGTTGTGAATTTTAAAACTTTTTTTTTTTTTTGGAGCTAAATGATAATAAAAAAGCCCATTAAACTTTGTAAGAAAATATTTTTTGATTTTGCATAAGAAGATTTAAATGTGTATGTGGGTTTTTGTTTTTGTTTTTAAAGCCTCAAATAGTAGTTTCTAGATAATTTTACTTTATTAGTATATTTTCATTTTCTTTCATTTTATATTTTTTAGAATGTGCCTTCTGACTTTTCAGTTTAATTATTTTGTAGTCCTGTCAACATCTTTATGATCTATTGTCTACATCTGTGAGGACACATATTCATAAATATACTGTCAATCTATCAGAATGTTGTATATGGTAGATTCCCGTCTATTTGCAGCTTTTATGTTTAACTTAGTTATTTGAAAGAAATGTAGTAATTTTAGGAAGAAGTAGCAGCGTAGTAGACATTAATAATTCATTCCTTTTGGACTGTGGAGTGCATATCTGTTCCTTCTTGTGATGCCTTTTTGTGGTTCTAAAGTAATTACTGAAGAGTTGAGAATCTCTTTAATTCATTTGTTTAGTTCTTACAATGGTGATAAGTTACTTCAATTATAAAATTGAATTTTGCAGACTAAATTATTTTATAATGCTGTTGCTATTAAAAGATCAATTTTGCCTTTACCTGCATTTAAAATGAAACAGTTCTTAGCAGCTGTGTTTTTCTTTCATATTTTTTTTTTTAAATATTTGTTGGCTTTTAAGATGAATAAAGTTTATATGTACATCTGCCTCTTCTCATATAAGAATATTCACACTAATGTATGCTTCTATAAATGACATATACATGTGAAAATATGCATGTAAATATATTTATATCTGTCCTGATCATGTATGGTTCTCAGTTATTGATAATGTGATTGATTTGCCATTTGCCATATATCTGTATTACTTGTGAATGGTTGTGTTGAACACACTAAGAGCAATTTGAATTTTATTAAGTACAAAAATCCTTAGCTAAACATTTGTATGGGAATGCTGACAAGAAAGAATAGTGTAAAAGGGAACTGTTTTAGTTTCCTAATGTGTAAGGTAAAGTGATTGGTCTCTGTCACAGCTAAAGGATTTTAGTAGCCTTCATTGAGTTTGGGTAAAACTAGTTCCTATTCTTTTGTCTTCTTTTTAATATATAAAAGTTATATTTATATTTATATATATTTTAAAAGTGCTTAACTTATACTATATATGTTACATACCAACATATATACACACAATAGAAAATTTATTGGATTTAGTATTGATATTTGCTGTCTATTTTTGTTCCTTTGTTCTTAGTAATTCATTATAGTTACCTACTTTAAGGTAAGGTTTGTAGGCAATATATGTAAGTAAAGACAAGCCCTACAATTCTAAAATAACAAAGCTTATGTCTTAAGTTATATTTTTCAAAGTTTCATGTTTTTCTGAGTAAATGTGCTTTATCATCATGAAATATTATGCCTTTTACTTAAATTATTTTATGTAGAATAGGGCACTGTTTATTATGAAAGGTGGGAAAAAATCATTCCAAATAAAAGATTAATTTTTGTTAATTATAAAAAGCCCTGTATTCGTTTCCTAGATGTGCTGTAACAAATTACCACAAACTAGGTGGATTTAAACAACAGAAATTTATTCTCTTAACAGTTCCAGAGACTAAACGTCCAGAATAAAGATGTCCCAGGGTCATGGTTCCTCCGTAGGCCCTAGGAAAGAATACTTCCTAGCCTCTTCCTGGCTTTTGGTGGTTGCCAGCAATCCTTGCTGTTCCTTAGCCTATAGTGGCTTGACTCCAGTCTCAGTTTTGTTGTCAAGTGGTCTTCTACTCTGTCTTCTATGTTTACATCAGTGTCCAAATTTCTCTCTTTTTATAAGGAGACCAGCATTGGATTAGAGTTCACCATGATCCAATATGACCTCATCTTGACTACATCTGCAAAGACCCTGTCTCCAAATAAGGTCACATTTACAGGTACCATGTATTAGGATTTGACATATATTTTGGGGTACACAATTCTACCCACTACAGGCCCATATCTAGGCTATTGGTGGCAAGAAGGCAAATATTACTACCTAGTTTCTGAGATATTTTAAAATTTGGTTTTAAAAAAATTAAACTTTTTTCTCATTTTAATGTATCCTTTTCTCTCAGCATTGTTTTGGTGTATTTAGGTTCTTTTTTTGTTAAAGCTTCAGTAGATATTGAAGTTACTTGTATTGGAACAAAGTTAGGGAAGTAAACTACTTAAATAAATGTATCAGAAAATATATGTCTGCTGAAATATAGAATTTCCTCACATTTAACTTCTTTAATAACTTACAGTCATCATAAAGCAAGCTCATTCTTAAGAGAAGAACCATTCCTCATTCTTATTCTCCAGAGATTGGTGCTGTTGACATTATAGCATTTGAAAATGCTCAGAATGGAAAAACCAAAAATGAGAAAAGAAAGCAGTTCTAGTGAATAAATGTCTTTTGGGAGATGAATGAACAATGATGAAATCCACCATTGACTGGTAGTTATAAAGCAAAGTGACATACGATTTCACTTTATACACAGGAAAGGTCACAGAAATTATGTAGATAAAAGGCAAGAATTGTCTATAGAGCCCTGAGACAGTACACAGACAACAGGTGTAAAATGAGATTTAAAAAAAGAAAGAAAGAAAATGGCAGGGATTCAAATTAAGGGCAGCAAAGGTCATTAAACTTTGATTCCAGTTAGCATACAGGTATTTATCTCTAGTTTCCTATCTCACTGTCAGACACATACAGTGATAATAATGTGAAGAAGAGAAGCAGTGACAAAATCAAAAGGTGGTACATTGACAGAATCAATGGAAACAGTAGGAAATTGGACTAAGCGTAAACCTTGCACTGCCACTGTTAATTGTGGGACTTTGGATGAGTTAGTCAACCTTTTTGTTAGGTCTCAGTATTTTTATACGTAAGATTGAAATGTTATTCCATCTACTCTGTCTCTTACGGTTTGAGCAAACAATTGTCAAGCAGTAGCTAATGATAATGCTTGATTTGGCTTTCTCATTTCTTGCTTCATTTCCCTTGTTTCTCAGTCTTTTTGACATTGCCTGCTCTAAAATAGTAATAATATATAGGCTTTTGTTTCAGGCTTTACTTTCTGAGGAAGCCAGGCTTAGATATAATTTTTAAAATGTAAACTTTCTAAATTACCAAATGAACACTCACTAAACAAAACAAGGAAATTGCAGATCATTTAGTGGAACACTTATTAAAGCAACAAAAAATGCTAACATTAAACACAATCACATGACAAAATCTGTATGTCCTATCAGCAAATTTAAATGGTCTAAAAATCTCCGAAATTGGATTTAAAAAAGAAATATGTGCTGTATTTAAAGTTACTCAGCAATATTGAAAATAAAAAGCAGAAAAAGACATACCAGGCTAATAAAATGAAGACAGAAGTCACAATGTTAGCATTGGATAAAGTTCAACACATTATAAATAAGGCAAAGGAGAAGAACATGTTGTAATGGTCAAGAATGCAATCCTTAGGAAAGATCTAATCATTTTGATTATGCATCAGGTAACATAGTATTCAAAGTTATTGAGAGAAAACTTTGGCAATTACGTGAGACAACACATCAGTATAAGGGGTCTTTAACTAATACTTCTCAACCTATTACAATGCAAGTAGACAAAAGATGAATATATGGAAAATATACATGCTATAATTACTAATACAGATAGTGATACCAAATTTTGTAGGCTGAAAACAAAAAATCCAACTTGTATTCTAGTGTCCATGGAATATTCATAAAATAACCATATTTGACCACAAGGAAGAATTTCCAAAGTAAAAATACAGGTAGCTTCTCTGATAACAATACACTAAACTGGAAAATAAACTTGGTGAGATGGGATGAAAGCCTTACATTTAATTTTTTTTTTCCTCAAGAACTTATTAGATAAAAGAGGAAATCAAATCTGAAATTATATAATATTTTGAAAATAGAGACAATAAAAACACTACATATCAGATCCATAGATCTACATAAAGCTGTGAATAGAGAAAAATAAATTACCTTAAAAATTTATGCTAATATAAGAGAATGAGTGAATATAAACAAATTAAGATTTGACCCAAGGTGTTGGAACAATAATGAACCTAAAGATATAAAAAATGGAACTTAAAGATATTAAGAAATGAAAAGAGATACAAAAATAGTAAAATTGTTGGACATAAAAATAAATCCAAGACCAGTTTTTTTGAAAATGGTAGCAAAATGTGAAGTCATTAGCTAACTGAATCAAGAAAAAAATTACAAATACATAAAAATGAGAATTGCAGAATAAATTTAATGAATTAGGAGATAAATCTCTCAATTCTATGAAATTTGGACACCTGGATGAAATGGATAATTTTCTAGGAAAATATAAACTTCCAAAATTGACCCTCCTCTCCAAAAATACCAAAAATATAAATAGACCAGTTACCACAGTAGAAATAAAATTGTCAAAGAGCTACAACCCTCCAAAACACAAAAACTATGTGGTCTGATAGATGAATTTTAGCAAAATGATAAGGAAAAAGAATTGGCGATGCTATTATAATTTCTTCATAACAAAAGAAGGAGAGCACTTTATTAATTTTATGAGTTGAGCATAATCTTGATATTTATCAGTAGCACCTAGTGCTTAAGCACGTAGATTCTAGCCATACTTTGAGCCAATCATGAAATCTTTGTGTCAAAAGCTAGTTTTTCTTAACATAGAACATAGCTATAGTTGGAATATGGTTCCTACTCGAGTTTTTAATCAGCTTCTCTTTCAGCTATACTAATTCTCAAGGATGGACGATAACTAGAAGTGATGTTTACCATTTCAAGGCCAAGACTTTAAGCAGATATATCCTCCTTGTGGAAGGCATAATAAGATCCTAATTCCCCGAACCTTTGAATTTGTTAAGTTAGATGGTAAGGGGGAATTTAAGGTGGCAGGTAGAATTAAATTGCTAATCAGCTGACCTTAAATGAAGGAGATTTTCTTGAATAAGCTGGATAACAGGCCCAATGCAATCACAAAGGTCCAAAATTAAAAGATGGAGGCAGAAGAGTCAGCATCAGAGTGATTTGTTACAAGAACAACTTGACTGGCCATTGCTGACTTTGAAGTTGAAAGAGAGCCATGAACCGAGGCGTGTAGATAGCCTCTAGAAAATGGAACAGGTAAGAAAACAAACAGTCCCCTAGAGCTTAGGAAAGGAATGCAGTCCTGCCCCACCTTGATTTTAGCCGACTAAGACCCATTTCAGACCTCTGCCTACAGAATTGTGAGAGAATACATTTGTGTTGCATGAAGTCACTAAGTTTGTGGTAATTTGTTACATCAGCAATAAGAAACTAACACTTCACTCTCATTTTTCTTTTGCCAGCATGGTACAGTTGACAGTGGAGCTCTAGGTGTTGGTTCAGCCACCAGATGGAAGGATCCTGGGCCTCTAAATCACCAAGTAAAGCAAAGTCATCTTTGAAACACACACTTTGGACTCTCATGTGAGAAATAATTGTGTTTGAATGATGGCATTTGTTACAACTTACCCCATCACAATGAGTTCAAATCTGTGCCTCAGCTTTCTTATTTTAAATAATGAGAAAAATAAGAGTAGTTACCTCAAACAGTCTTTATGAAAATTAGTTATTAGATCTTAAGTGTTTAGAATGATTCCTGACACCTAGTAAATATGTTATTAAAATTTAATGTACACATAGACATGCATACACATGAACACACCACACACTGAATTTATATGGTGTCTCTGATGAACATCAGTGCAAACATTCTAAATAAAGGATTGGCTTATTGGTAGATAGACTACAGCAGCACACTCAAAGAATGATATCTGTGGCCCAAGAGTGGTTTCTTTTAAAAGTACAAAAAATTCAGTATTATGAAATGTTAATGTCCACCATTAGCATTGACTGAAAACTAGCTTATTTCTGGCTCATGAGTTAGAAACAATTTGTATATGTTTTCTTTTTGAAGGGGAGGGGAGCATTTTTTATAATAGTTCAACAACAGTGAGACACTGGATGGTAAAAATCAGCTCACATGTTAAAATTCTGTTGTTGGTATTTATTTATTTTGTGGTGGTGGTGGTTTTTAATTTTTTGTTCTTTGTTCCCCCCTTCCCCCAACAGAGTTTGGGTTAGGTGTCAAACTGTAACTGCCTAATTCTGATTATGGATGATTTTTCTAGTATCAGGGCTTTATGCTCATGTACTAACAGTGCAAGACTGGAAACATAGTATATAAATAAACATACTTCTTTTACACATCTTATTAGCTACAAATGGAAATATCATCTCCAGTAATATTTATTTGTAGCATTATATACAGATGTTTTTAGATTTACATGTGCCACCATAAAGAGGACCACTTGATTCCTCAGTACCAAAACTATTTATTTGAAAAATAATTCAGTGATGTAAATGTGAAGTTCATATTCATGAAAGAATTCACTTAGTCTAGAACTTCTACCTTCGATATGTTGAAGGATAAATTGCTCTTTGGGGACAGAGGTTGTATTCTTGTATAGTCCTTGCTGACGCTGGTTTTGCTGATCCACTCTCCTGAGTGTTAGGCCTGGGAGGAGACTTTGGTTTGCTGAAATATTCTGCAACAGGTATTTTGATATTATTTCTTCTTATAAACAATGGAGGCTTGTGCTCAGTCTCTGAAATAGAAAAAAAATCTAAATAAGACCATATTTGAGACACTGAACACAGCTTCTCCATGTTTTAGTAGTAAATGATCTACAAGAAACTATATGAAGTTTAGGTGAATTAGATACACCCAGAATTCATAAAAGAATATGTTTCAGCCAGGCATGGTGGCTCATGCCTGTAATCTTAGCACTTTGGGAGGCCAAGGTGGGTGAATCACAAGGTCAGGAGATCGGGACCATCCTGGCCAACATAGTGAAACTGTGTCTCTACTAATAATACAAAAATTAGCTGGGCATAGTAACATGCACCTGTAGTCCCAGCTACTCAGGAGGCTGAGGCAGGAGAATCACTTGAACCCAGGAGGCAGAGGTTGTAGTGAGCCAACATCATGCCACTGCGCTCCAGCCTGGCAATAGAGTGAGACTCCATCTCCAAAAAAAAAGAAAATAAATTTCTTTCTTTTTTCCTTTCTTTCTTTCCACATGCTCATCTTTAATGAGTTATTTGTTCTCTAACATGCAGGATACATTCTTCACTCAAAAGTAAACACGATTTTGATTGGAATGATATAGAGTTGGTTATGTTTAAGAGTGATGGGTGAGGATGGGACAGTGAGAGAAAGAAGGAAGACCTGTGGTCCTAATAGATACCACAAGAGAAGAGACAAGCAGGCTAAAACAAGTTAATTGTGCTCATAAGACCTACATAGTTGCACCCAAGCAGGAATAGGGATGTGAGGAGATGCTGAATATCAACATGGAGAGAAAGGGGCATGACTTGGGAATTCTTATACAAAAAAGTTCCAAGTATCTAAGTGATAAAATACGTGTGGGCCTCACAGGTAAGAAATAAAGTTGAATAATAGAAACCATCACTATCGTGATGTTACAGTCCCAGAATGAGGGGTTTGGTAGGAGAGGCCAGATACAATAGACTGTCCTTGAAGTCTGAGTAAGGGAGTACTTTGTAATTTTTAAACTGTACTTATTATTGGCTATTAACAGATGGTGCCTCTTTGAGTTTGGTTAATCACAGTGGAACTTGCTGGGGTCTAGGGTGACCTTAATGAGCTCTGATTGATTATATATCATATATCATTCCTGATATAAAGGGAACTTGTAGAAATAACAAGATAGATTTTTGTGTAAAGCTTGTAGATATGCTTCATAGTTGTCGCTCTGTTGTCATGAATGCTCTGCTTGCTTTAAAGCTAGAAGCTGCCAAACCTACAAGGATTCTTTGTTTGGGCTATTTTTAACCTAGGTAGGACTTTCCACAATTCATGATTCTCCCTGGTACCCCTACAGACTGGAGCTGGGCTTCTGGTAGGACACAAAACTGCTGTTTTCTATTTATTTTCAGCTGTCTCGTAGTTACTTGCTTGTGGCTGATTGCCATTTTACCCTTCTCTCTGGTTGATTTTCTTTCCAGTGAAATTATTTAGCTCCATTAAGCTGTGAAGAACTAAAACTCTGAGATCATTGTCCTTTTGTTAGGTCAATACAGGGTTTCCCTTTTCACTGAATTGCTAAAACCAAATCTGTAGTTGCTGTTGTCCTGCTGTCTTGCTTCTCAAAGAGTGTCTGTCCCTGATCAGACACTTTGCCTTTCAAAACAAAGGTAAATTTATCTTTATGAGAAAGTCAGCAGATGCTTTCTCAAGAATTGATCTAGAAATTAGTATTGTATTTTTCTGTTTTTTAAAAGCACTGATCCTTAAAATCTATTCCCTAAGTCGTTAGTACTTACTGGTTTCTTAATACCAACTCAGTAGTTACCAAAAACTGTACTTAACCTTTTGGTACTTCCTTGTTTTCTTCAGATCCTTGACTTGACACTCTATATCAGTTGGAGAAAGAAAAAAGTGAATTTCACAGATACAAGTATTTTCTGTAGACTACACTGTCATCAGTAAGTTCAGTATATATGTATCTTAAATATGCTACCCCAATTCTTTGGTTTTTTTTTTAATGTATACAGTATTAAATTTACTTCCCAATGAAAAATTCTTCTTACTTTGAGTAAATATCTAACTATTGTTTTATATGTATAGTCATTAAGGTAGAGATTTCAGTTTCTGATTTTATGGACACTTTAAAATAGGGACAATTAGTAATACAATTTTTTTCTGTTTTAATGCTTTTTAAAGTGACATATTTGTATTTTCAAAACGTAATTTTTTTCTAACTTGAAGCTTTACTCAACTTTTTAAAGCAACAAAATTTTCTCTGCAAGCTTAAATAACATCTCCACACATTCTTTTACCATGACTCTACATAAATATTTTTCTTCTGTTATTGAAATTATATCATTTAATAAAAATTTCTCCTGCAGTAATTTCAATCATTTTAGTAATTATTTTTCTCTCTGGAAGCCCCAGGAGTAAATCAAAGAAATTTAAGTGAAGCAATTTATTTTAATTTTGCATTGCTCTACACAAAAAAGTGAAACCTGTGTGATATGCATTTAACAAAATATACAATAACTGTAACAATGCAATTTTGATTTCCTTAATTACATCTACTTTAGTTAAACTATAAAAACCTTTATTATCTTAGATTTCTAGGTAGCCATTCTTGCTTTTTTCTTACTGGAAAAATAATTTTCCTTAAAAAGAAAGCTTACCAGATAAGAAACACATAGTTTCTGCCAAAATGTTCTAAACAATAGAATTGAGAACAATTTTTATATTACATTTACGAAAATGAAAGCAAACAAATATATATTGCAGTCATTTACTGAGTAAAGAGGCGCTTTAGAACCTCATGTTTAGCATTTTGAAACTTAACGAGAATTCAAAGTCTTCATGTGTCATAGATTCTCCCTCTAGGGGACCATCATATCTAATTACCTGGTTGGTTGATGCTCTTCTGTATCTCTGGTCAGCACTTTTGATTTTGCGGGTAAATTTGGAGGCGATTTAACTGTGGGTGGTGATTTAACTGTGGGTGGTTTCCCAGTCTCTGCTGCTGGTTCCATTGAGGTGTTTCTTCTGTGATGAGTCAACAGGTTTATCTCAGCAAGCTCAGAATGAATCAAAGCTGAGACCCACTCTTTTTCTGGTTTAAAAGACAAAAAAGGGTGGGGGGAGTGAATGTTGCAATTATCATGTTGGCTAGAAACACAGGATTATCCAGCTCCTGAGTGTGAAAGACTGGTCACCTATTTTCTGGGTGGTTACCGATGTGGGAGTAAAGATTGTTGCAGAAAAGTTGGTTCACTTCAACCTAGTTTCTGTTGACCTTTGATACTGTAGAGTGCCCAGATTAGTTAACTCACTGAGGTACTTGCCCCTGAATAGCAGTGGAATCATTTTAAAATATTGAGTACAGTAGCCAGTCTTACAAGCTGCTGCCAAAGATGTAAGGATATCTATACAAAAATAAGAAGTACAGTATGATTCCATTAAAATACAGACTAATAGGTAATAAATAGTTACAAGCATATATAGATAGATACACACCAAAGTATTCACTGAAATGATGTCTGTGGTAATTTTATTGATGATTTCTTTTCTGTCTCATCTCTTTTTTTCTTTCTTGTTCATCTGTTCTTTCTCCCAACAATAAGGATTTATTACTTGTATAGTTTATTAAATGTTACATTCTTAAAAAGGAAAAATAATTAGAAGATTGCTAAAGACCCATTGCCCCTAAGCACTTCTCAATTGCCTAAAAAGTAGTATTGAATTCCTGGGGCAAGGTAATATTTCCAAAATGTCTCCTATTTTAAATTAGGCTGTTCCTCACACATTGGTGCTTCCTAACATTGATCAGTGCAGTGATTCTCAGAGTGGTCCTGAGACCAGCATTATCAGCATCACCTGGGAACTTATCAGAAATGCAAATTCGCAAATCCCACCACAGAGATTTTGCCTTAGTCAGTCTGATAAGCAGCTACATTTGAGGATAGCTGTTCTCTGCCATTTATCATTGTCTAGATTGGGAATGGCATGTGTTTTCATGGAACAGGCCAGGAAGGGCCCAAAACAGGCTGAGAGATGACTGAGTTGATGGTTTTGCAGGGCAATTGGTAGAGTTGTTACAAGTAACAAGAGTTGTTACTTGGATGGCTGTTCTGTTGTTCTTACCAAAGAAAAGAAATAAGCTTTGTGTTCAGAGTTAGCAACAGCCCAGAGGATGTACTCAGCAAGGCCCCTGGGTGTGTGGACTCTGGAGGAACACAAACTAACTCTAGCTGAGAATAAGACCTCCCTTGGACACAAGTGTTTCATGTCACCCAAATGAGTTCAATTTAAGGCATACTGAATTTTGAGTTCTTTGAATGACCCACATACATGCAGCTGGATATGCAGGACAGCAATTATTCTGATACTGAAACACTGAGGAAATAATTAATATTGCAACATTTTCTTTGCAAATCCAAGGTACAAAACTTCAGATATTGATTGACATATTCCCAATTTCTGACAGTAAATTGAGCTGTGTTTTAAAATGTGTATCTTAATCGCACCTTTTGAACTTGCATGAAGTAGCCACTGTAAAACTTCTGCCAGTGAATCAGTTTGTAAAATGTCACAGAGCTTTGCCAGGATCTGATGGAGAACATTAGAGTTACATATGGGCAAATAAACAATACAAGGCTTATAAGGTTTTCTTTACTCTCTCCAGAATCCCATCATCCCAAATATCACTCTGTATATGATGTGCTATTAAGTCAATTGGGATTTTCAACTCAGGAGCTCAATTTCAAATAGTACACAGTAGAATCGTAGTGAAAACAACATTTCCAGTACAATTAACACTTTAGGGCAGGCTATGGAGTGTGTTTGTCTTGTTTTGTCTGTTCAGAAGCAGCATCTTCTAGCAGGAATATACTTCTGGTGAATTTATCTTTCCCACTGTACCAGAGGGTTCTAATGGGAATCCATCAGTTACAGGACTGGCTCATCTTCCCTGCTCCTCTCCATAGACTGAGAGAGAGGGATGTTTTACCTCAATTCTTGAACATAGTGATTGGCCCAATGGAATAGGAATGTAATTCCTGTTAGTTAATTAGAATCCTTCCTTGAGATTTTTTTTTTAAATTCTGGAGCTATAGGCTTAAGTGTAGGTGACAGTGGAGATAGAAATATGAAATAATTAATTCTAATAAAAGTGGGCTATAATAAGCATTAAAAGTACAGTTTCCAGATTGAGTCTTTCTTGTGTCTGCTGTTAGAATTTAAACACATCTGTTATTCATATCTGTATCCTGAACTTCAGTCCTATATATCCATCTGCCTATCAGATGTATTCACTTAGCTATAGTAGAGGTATTTTGGACATGAAATATGTAAAACAAAACCCACGTTTCTCTTCCTAAAACCTGCACCAAACTTACTTTTCCTCTTCGTTCCCCTGTCTCAATGAACAGCACCAACATACATTAAATTGTCCAAGCCAGATGCTGAGATTCATCCTGGACAACTCCCTTGCCCTTTTCAAAAACATAATGTCAAACAATAAGTTCAGTAAATTCTGCCTTCTAAATATTTCTCAAATCACTCCATTTTTCTTCATCCCTATTGTCTTGACCCAGGCTAAAGCAACATCAAATCTGGTTTGAGCTACTACAACATTGATTCTCTTAGTATTTCTGCCTAAAGTCTTAAATTATTAATTCAACAAATATTTGTTAGTCATTGATCTGGATGCTGGAGATAGAGAAGCAAAATTAAAGGGCTGAAAGTCAACTGCCCTGTATTGAACTTTGTTATTATGTTAAGATATCTGTCTTTGATAATGCCATATCCGAAAGAGAGCAAGTTAGATTTGCTCCTAATTTCACAACAAATCAAAAACTGTGGCAAAAATAGAAAAAGAGCTTCACAGTATTTTCTAAGCCGTTCTGCCTCTATGGATTTTTTCATCAATATAGTGATTGCACATCACTCCTAGCTTCTAATTAATAGATCACTAATTGATCAACAACATCCTGGAGAATATAATTATCCTTTTAGTGAGAGGATGTAGAATATGTCTTCCTGGGAAACCACCTGCACTCTCTGTTACAGAAACCTAAGCGGATGCACAATGAACACAGCAGCTTCCAATCCCCTGAGATAAACATTTGTTTCTGCAGCTTGGGGCAGGGATAACTATGCCTGTAAACTGGGTTCTGAGTGTCAAAGATATTATAGCTTTTCCAAAGGGTCACAAATCGAGTCTTGATCAGATCTGGAGAAATGGAAAATTATTCAATGAGTAGATTCTCTCTGTGATTCCACCTGTGGAAGTCTATTGAACTCAGTCTGTGGAAACCCTCAAAAAATTATTATTCAGTGATCTCATGATTTCTAGGGGCAGAGAAACCTTAATTCCTCAAGGTAACCTCATGTTTCTTTTGCCATAGAAGTAACTGAAAAACTGTATGTCAGTTTCTCTGTATCATCTTGGTTGGCAAAAACTCAAAGCAGACTACCACAAAGTCTCTGGAATTGAAAACTCCTCTTCCAACTCTAGAGGGTAGGTTCTCAGCATCAGAGATACCATTGTCCAGCAAAGATTCTGGGGATTATCGCCTTGGTACTTACCATAAAAGTTGTCCTGGCATCCTGCCTTCACAGGACTTTGCAATTCTCATTCTAACAATCATATTTTCCCAAGTGGTTCCTGACCTTGAGTGCCTGTCCTGAACATATTTCATGAAGTGGCATAATGTATATGATTCATATCTTCCCTTCTTTACTGGCATTTTTCTGTGCTCACAAGTCTGTGTTCTCTAAAGTGGCATAATGTATGTGATTCATATCTTCCCTTCTTTATTGGCATTATTCTATACTCACAAGTCTGTGTGCTCTAAGGATGAGTGAAAATTTTAACAGATATGAAAATTCCTTAATCAAACTTGAAACTTTTTCAATTACTCCCCCTAGGGGGAAGGTACCTGGTCATTGGACCTATTCGATTAGAAATCGAAGTCAAGGATCCAGCCTCAGTTTTTCTTTCAAGGCACAAAAGCCTTGAAAGGGAGTGTGCAAAGAACATGGTTCAGCACCTCTTTAATAATACATTTCCCCTCCCAAGTCATAAGGTCAGGTCTGGCAGGATTTAGTGACTCTGAATCTCTGTAAAGAGTGGTCACAGGGGAAATAAATTGGTGGTATTAAAGCACATTACCAGAAGAAACTACCCAAACCTGGGATTAGAGATTTGAGTGGCAATGAACTGGATTGCTAAGAAACTGTCTCCTCTAGTCAAAGAAAACTGGTTTTGCCAGGTTCTGGAATAGGAGACTTGTATCCCTATGTTTGTCCAAACATTTTTTTTTAAATTGAAAACCTAGGAGTGAATTATCTGACAGTGTTTATTCATATTTACTCCTAAAAAGAGATGTTAAATTATTTATTGGCTGATTATTTAACATAGGAAATGAAGGTGTTGCCATTTACTCTGCACATCGATATCAAAATAAATAATTCTAAATATTCGCTAATTATCAACCCCAAATATTTAAAGAAGCTGAAATAATGACCCTTGTTAAAAATTATTATCTAACTTGTCAATCCTTGTCTTTTTATTAGAGTTTTTAGTCTATTTATCCTTTGGTATAGTTTT
>NW_016107762.1:1501679-1510353 GCF_001604975.1 Cebus imitator
TAGTTTTTTCTTCTGTTATCATTCCCCTTATTCTTTTCTCTGCCTCCTTTTGGATTAATCAAGCACATATTAGTATTCCACTTTATCCTCTCCATTGGCTTTTTAACTATACTTTTTGTTGTTTGAGGGATTAAAATATGCATCGTTAATCTAATATAGTGTTCCTTGAATTAATATTATACCACTTCATGTATAATGTAAGAACCTTATAAGTTATATTTCATTTATTTCTCACCTGAACTTTGTGTTACTGTTGTTTTTACATTTCACCCCTCTGTTTTCTTTGTAACCTCACTTATCTCCCTCACCTCTTCCTTTACTTCTGAATGACAGAACTATAAAATGTCACCTTTTTAAATCTTTTAAGCACTTTAAAGTATCATTTCATTGTCTTATGGATTACATATTTCCAGTGAGAAATCAGTTGTCATTTTTATCATTACAGTCATGCACCATATAACAATGTTTCAGTCAATAAGGGACCGCATATACAATGGTGGTCAAGTAAGATTATCATACTGTATTTTTACTGTATCTTTTCCTGTTTAGATATACAAATAGTTACCATTATGCTACAATATCTACAGTATTCGGTATAGTAAAATGCTATATAGGTTTATAGCCTAGGAGCAATAGGCTATATAGCCTAAATGTTTAGTAGCTGTAACATCTAGGTTTGTGTACGTACACTCTGTGATGTTCATACAACAATGAAACTGTCTGACACATGTCTCAGAATGTATCCCTGTCATTAAGTGATGCATGATGGTATATATAATATGTTTTTTTTCTCATGCTGATTTCAAGATATTCTCTTTGATTTTCCACAACTTTATTATGATGTGCCCAGATATAACTTCTGTGTCTATCTTTCTTGGGTATTTTAAGGTTTTGTCAGATTGGGAAAATGTTAGCTATTACTTCTTCAAATAATTTTTATGTTCTAATCTCTCTTTCCTCTTCTTCTGAGACTCCAGTCATACATATGTTAGACCACCCAATATATTTTTACAGGTCAATAAGGTTTTGTTTACATTTTTAAAAGTCTTTTTACTTTAATTGGGCATTTTTTAATTGCGGCATTTTTTAATTGCTCTCTCTTTAACTCCCACTTACATATTTTTTTCTGTAGTGCCAAGTGTGCTGCTAATCACATCCAGTGAAATTTTGATTTCAGATATTGTAGTCATTCATTATTTAATGACAAAAACACATTTTGAGAAATGCTTCATGAATGATCCCATCATTATGAAAACATCATATAATGTGCTTTCACAAACCTAGATGATACAGCTTACTACACACCTAGGCTATATGGTATAGCCTATTGTTCCTGGGCTACAAACCTGTATAGCATGTTACTGTAGGCAACTGTAACACATTGTTAAGTATTTGTGTATATAATCATATCTAAACATAGAAAAGGTACTATATTATGCACTTATGTTACCACTGTATTTGTGATCTGTAATTGGTGGAAACATTGTTATTCACAGCAAAGCTGTATTTCTTAATTCTAAAATTTCCTTTTGGTCTAATTTTAATTTCCATTTCTCTCGAGAGATGCCTCATATATTCACTCGTTATGATTTTTTTTTTCTTAGAAATCCTTGAAATCTAAAAAAAAAAAAAGAAACCTCGTTTACAGCCCTTTCTACAACAATCTAGAGGCAGAAATACCATTTGACCCAGCAGTCCCATTACTGAGCATATACCAAAGGATATAAAATAGTTCCTCATTAAGCTTATTCAATAACCATCTCTACAACGTGCTCTGTTATTTGTAATTATAACTACAGATACTGATTAGTTAAAATTCCAATTAGAGTCATCATTAAAATGTTTTGACCCTTAGTTTGTCATAGTGGGACTTATGGTGGATCAATATGGAGGTTACCAAGAAGAGATTAAAAGAAGGAAAAAATGGCAGATGACAAATATGAGCTGACTGATGTATTCAAGATTTTATATTATTTTCAGAAATAACTGGCTGGGGAGAGCCTTTCAGGAAGCTGATATACAGCTAGTGCTCGAGTTACGACCACAATTGGTTCCGACAGACTGGTCGTAACACGATTTGGTCGTAAGTTGAGTAGGCTATATGCACGCGGAGATGGTAGTGCTGCCGGAAGCTGGTCCACACTGTTGTACGCCCAGCTGGGCAACGTTTGCGCTGCCAGACGCAGAGCAGTCATGGCTAGTGATTGTGGTCATAAAGTCAAATGGTCGTAAGTTGCATAGGTCGTAAGTCGATCAATACCTGTATTACTATTAATATAATTAAGTTTATAACCCCAGGCAGAGAAAGTTTGAAGACATAGTTTTCTAAAGAAAAGAGGAAGAGATGAATGTTGATTGGAGGAATCTATGCTTTAAAATATGAGAAGTAAATTTATAGATAGTGGCAAGATATTGCGAGTAGTGCCTCTCAGGTATTAGAAAGATGATAACGAAAGATGGAAAGAATAGAGCTGGATTTGTTTGATAAACACCAAGCTTTTCATTATGTCAAAACCAAAGATTGTGTTTATCTAAGAGTAGCAAGATTCAAGAGAAAAGTAAGAATGGAAATGAAAATAGGATTATGCCTTAGACTTCAGGCTAAGCAGGCTTAAATCAATTCAGTTATTAGTAAGAGTTTTAGGGATGCTAGTGGCATACATTTTTTTTTTTGTATATTCATGCTGTTTCCAAGTTATGGATTTGATAAACTTGACACTTACTTTTATTTCCTGATCCAGATAGTTTGGTATGCAAATGGTGTTTGCTTTCACATCATTCTTGGTACTCGTTATCCCTGAAGAACAGGAGCCAGGAGTAGAGCATGCTTTTGGAGGTGATGGTGGCTGTTTGGCCTTAATTTCTTCCTAAATCAAAGGTATAATATAATCAATATACATTTTCACCCACTCATATTTTCTATGAAAATGCAATGTAAAATGAATGAAAAATATTGTGGTTAATAAGAGAGATCCATGAAAGTAAAAAAAGATTAGTTTTATCTTAAACTACTAAATATTTATATTTGGAGACAAAACAAATAGTGATACTTTATTAACTTTTGATGAAACCATTTTTAAACTCTTGGTTAAATAACAAGATAACAAAATTTTAATATGTAATGTATAACTCTTTATATCGCAGTTCCAGATAACAGCCAACTCATGACACATGAGATTTGCTGTTAAGTTGGGAAGATTTCTCTTTTATGGCCAGGAAAAGACAGCTGAGAGGTTTTATGCTTTGTCTGTGTAGCAACTACATGATGCAAATTGCTGCTTCTTTGCTCTAAGTAACAACTGACAGCTGGAGAGTTAGAAAGGCAAACTAGGTGGTTCACACCTATAATCCCAGCACTTTGGGAATCTGAGGCAGGCAGATCATGATGTCAGGACTTTGAGACCAGCCTGGCCAATATGGTGAAACCCTGTCTCTACTAAAAATACACAAACTAGCCGGGCATAGTGGCATGTGCCTGTAGTTCCAGCTACTCGGGAAACTGAGGCAGAAGAATTGCTTAAACCTGGAGGGCGGAGGTTGCAGTGAGCCAAAATCATGCCACTGCACTCCAGCCTGTGCAACATTGTGAGACTTCGTCTCAAAAAAAAAAAGCAAATTAAACTTTTTCCCTTGATCATTTGGAAGGGAAATAGAAAGGTTATTTTCTTGTTCTGGGAGTTAAATATACTGTTTGTAATTTTTAAAAATTAAAAAGTTTTGGGAGCTTTAAGTCCATGAAGAGTTACGGAAGCCTTAGATCTATGTACCTGTTCCAAGAAAGGGTTTTTACTCTTTAGAATTGACTGATTTATGACAACACATAGAAGCTAGTGCTTAAATGAGCCAACACCTGGGATTTTGATGATTGGAATTGATAGAACAATATTTAACTTTATGTTTAGTAAAAATAGGCTATATTGTATTTGAGGCATTCTTTTTTTAAGTTTGTCATGCAGACTTATTTTTGGAAGAATAGCAACGCAGTAAGTTCTTAATGTTGTTGATAACTCTTAGAAACTGACTTTAAGTGAGATAATGTATAACAAATCCAATATTTTTTCACATCAACTGATATGATTTGGCTCTGTGTCCCCTCCCAAATCTCACCTTGAATTGTGATAATCGCCATGTGTCAAGGGCGGGACTGGTGGAGTAATTGAATCATGGGGTCAGGTTTCCCCATACTGTTCTCATGACAGTGAGTTCTCATGAGATCTGATGGTTTTATAAGTGGCTTCCCCCTTTACTTGGCTCTCACTTCTCTTGTCTGCTACCATGTAAAACATGCCAGTTTTGCCTTCTGCCATGATTGTAAGTTTCCTGATGCCTCCCTAGCCATGCAGAGATGTGAGGCAATTAAACTCTTTTCTTTATAAATTACCCAGTCTTGGATATGTCACACAAATAATGTCCAGCAATTGAGTCATGAGTCAAAGAAGAATAGTAATGGGAATTAGAAAATATACTGAACTCAGTGAAAATGGTATATGCAAAAATTGTGATAACAGCTAAAGCAATCTTCAGAGGGGAATTTACAGCTTTAAAATACATATATTAGAAAGATAAAAAGAGTTAGAAAAAGAGCAATAAGATAAAGGATGTAATAGAGAAAACTAATAACAGCAGAAATTAATAAAATAGTAAGGAAGTATATAACAGAATCAAAAAATCATGAAAATCAATTCTTTGATATACTAATAAAATTAATAAACTTATTGAATAAACTTTTGTTGAAGATGATAAACTTCTTTAATCAAGAAAAAGACACAAATTAACAAAACTAATATGTAAAAGGGTACTTATTATAGAACCAGCAGATATTTTTAAAAGAATATAAGGATATTATACATAACTGTCAATAAATCTGAACATTTAGATTGAATAAACAATTTTTAGAAAAGAATATATTACCAAAAATTGATTCAAAGAGAAATAGAAAATCAACAGTTCTATAACAAAACAGATTTTAAAGCAAAGAATAGTTTCAGGTATGAAGAGAGTAACTTCATAACGATAAAAAGGTCATTATATCAAGAGGACATAACAAACCTAAACAGTTTTATGCCTAATAAGAGAGCTTCAAACTACATGATTAAAAACTGGTAGAAATTGAAAGAGAAATAAAAAAAAATCCACAATTATAATCAGAGATTTCAACACCCCTCCCTCAATAATTTTCAGAAAAAGTGGCTAATTAGTAAGGCTGTAGAATGGGGGTCCTCAGACCTTTGGGCCACAACACACTGAGTTCTGCCTCCTGTCAGATCAGCAGCAGCATTTGATTCTCATAGGAGTGCAAACCCTATTGTGAACTGTACATATAAGGAATGTAGGTTGTGTGCTCCTCATGAGAATGGAACATCTGGTGATCTGAAGTGAAACAGTTTCATCCTGAAACCATTCCCCCACACCACCGTAGGTATGTGAAAAAATAGTCTTCCAAATAAGGTTGTGAGATGCTGCTATAGGTTGTGACTTGAGTAACACTATCAAACAACCTCACCTAATTGATATTTATACTATGTTCTACCAAACAACAACAGAGTGAACATTCATTTTGTGGATACATGAAAAATTTATTAAAGTCAACAATATCCTGGGCCATATAACAAGCCTCAATAAATTTAAAATGTTTCAAAGTATACAAAGTGTGTTCTTCAACTACAGTGGGATTAAATTGGAATCAATAACATAAAGATATCTGAAAAATCCCCCAAATATTTAGAAAGTAAATAACATGATTTTAAGTAACCCATGGGTGAAAGAAGAACTTAAAAAGGATATTAGGAAGTATTTCAAACATAATGAAAATGAAAATTCAACATAGTAAAATTTGGGGGATGCAGCCAAAGTAATGCTTATAGGAAAAATATAGTAATACATGCTTATATTAGGGAAAAAAGTCTCAAATCAATGACCTAAGGTTTTACCTTCTATGAAGACAGGAGCCAAAGCCAATGAACTGGAAACGCAAAGCAAAACAATAGATACTCAATGAAATGAAACACTGATTCTTTAAAATGATCAATAAAACTCACAAACCTCTAGCTAGACACATCAGAAAAAAAAGAAGACATAAATTGCCAAAATCACATACAAAATTATAAAATAATAAAAGGAATATTTTATGAAAAACTTTGTATCAGTAAATCAACAACTTAGATGAATGGACAAATTCTTGGTGAAATACAAACTACCAAAGCTGGCTAAAGAAGAGATAGATGAAGATGGCTGAATAGAAACAGCTCTGGAGTGCAGTTCCCAGTGAGAACACAGAGGGTGAGTGATCACCGCATTTCCAAATGAGTTTTTACTGCCCACAGACCAGGAGATTCCCGGGCAGAAAAGCACCACAAGTCTCCAGCATGACTGTTTCAGCTGGCATGGTGGGTCTCTGCCAAAAATTCACACAAATCTGGGCAGCCATTTTAACTGGCGCCTAGAACACCTGGGAGATGGAGTCTCCTATTCAACTGAAAATAAAAGGCACTGAAATAGGGAGCCAGGTGATCTGGCTCAGCAGGTCCCACCCCGACAAAGACCAGCAATCTGAAATGCTTTGGATTGAGAATTTCACAGCAAGCAAAGCTGGACCCAAGACAGTCCACCTCTATTGTGGGGGAAGGGCATCTGCCATTACTGAGGGAGTCCACTACTACCAAGGCAGTCCACCACTACCAAGGCAGTCCGCCACTACCGGGGCAATCTGCCATTACTGAGGCAGTCCACCATTACCGAGGCAGACCACCATTACCAGGGCAGTTCTAAGTATACCTTTATAAGCAAAACCGCAAGGAAGTTCAAACAGCAGCTGAGCAGAGCCCACGGCAGCTCAGCAATGTCTCTGCTGGTAGACTGTGACTAGGCTACCTCCTCACTGGGCAAGGCATCTCTGAAAAAAGGCAGAAGCACATCAGGAACTTATAAATAAAGCCCCACCTTCCCAGGACAGAGCAGCTGAGAAAAAAAAGGTGGTTATGAGTTCTGCGGCAGCAGACTTAAAAGTACCTGCCCAGCAGCTCTGAACGGAACAACGGAGCTCACAGCTCAGCACTTGAGCTCCTATAAGGGACGGACTGTCTCCTGAAGCAGCTCCCCAACACCCGTATATCCAAAGAGACAACTCATTCAGGAGGGCTCAGGCTGACATCTGGCGGGTATCCTTCTGTGACAAAGATAACAGAATAAGAAATGGGCAGCAACCCTTACTGTTCTGCAGGTGATCCCCAGGCAAGCAGGTCTGGAGTGGACCTCCAGCAGTCCTGCAGCAGAGGGGCCTGACTGTTAGAAGGAAAACTAAAAAAGAAAGACATAGCTTCATCATCAACAAAAAGGACATCCATGCAGAGACCCCATCCAAAAGTCACCAACCACAAAGACCACAGGTAGACAAAGCCAAGAATATGGGAAGAAACCAGTGCAAAAAGGATGAAAACACCCAAACCCAGAATGCCTCTCCTCCTCCAAGGTATCACAGCTCCTCACCAGCAAGGGAACAAGGCTGGATGGAGACTGAGTCTGATGAATTGACAGAAACAGGCTTCAGAAAGTGGGTAATAACAAACTTCTCTGAGTTAAAAGAACATATTCTAACACAATGAAAAGAAACTAAGAACCTTGAAAAAAGGTTTGACAAATGTTAACTAGAATAAACAGCTTAGAGAAGAATGTAAATGACTTAATGGAGTTGAAAAACAACAGGAGAACTTCGTGAACCATACACAAGTTACAATAGCTGAATCAACCAAGCAAACAAAAGGATATCAGAGATTGAAGATAAATTCAGTGAAATAATGAGAAGGCAAGATTAGAGAAAAAAGAGTGAAAAGAAATGAACAAAGCCTCCAAGAAATATGTGATTATGTGAAAAGACCTAATCTACGTTTGGTAAGTGTACCTGAATGTGATGAAGAGAATGAATCCAAGCTGAAAAACACTCTTCAGGATATTATCCAGGAGACTTCCCCAACCTAGCAAGGCAGGACAATATTAAAAGTCCAGGAAATAAAGAGAACACCACAAAGATATTCCTCAAGAAGAGCAGCCACAAAGCACATAATCATCAGATTCACCAGGGTTAAAATGAAGGAAAAATGCTAAGGACAGCCAGAGAGAAAGGTCAGGTTATCCACAAAGAGAAGCCCATCAGACTCACAGCACATCTCTCCACAGAAACCCTACCAGCCAGTAGAGAGTGGGGGCCAATATTCAACATCCTTAAAGAAAAGAACTTTCAACCTAGAATTTCATATCCAGCCAAACTAAGCTTCATAAGTGAAGGAGAAATAAAATCCTTTACAAACAAGCAGTTGCTCAGAAATTTCATCACCACCAGGCCTGCCTTACAAGAGCTCCTGAAAGAAGCCCTAAACATAGAATGGAACAACCAGTACCAGCCACTCCAAAAATGTACCAAATGGTAAAGACCATCAAAACAATGAAGAAACTGCATCAACTAATGGGAAAAACAACCAGCTAGCATCAAAATGGCAGGATCAAATTCATACATAACCATATTAACCTTAAGTGTAAATCGGATAAATGTCCCAATCAAATGACACAGACTGGAAAATTGGATAAAAAGTCAAAACACATCAGTGTGCTGTATCCAAAAATCCCATCTCATGTGCAAGGACACACATAGGCTCAAAATAAAGGGATGGAGGAAGATTTA
>NW_016107762.1:1510365-1524747 GCF_001604975.1 Cebus imitator
TCAAGCAAATGGAGAGCAAAAAAAGAAAAAAAAAAAAAAACAGGAGTTGCAATCCTAGTGTCTGATAAAATAGACTTTAAACCAACAAAGATCAAAAGAGACAAGGACATTACTTAATGGTAAAAGGATCAATGCAACAAGAAGAGCTAACAATCCTAAAAATATATGCACCCAGATACATAAAGCATTCTTAATGACCTACAAAGAGACTTAGACTCCCACACAAAATAGTGGGAGACATTAATACTCCACTGTCAATATTAGACAGAACAACAAAACAGAAAATTAACAAGGATATCCAGGACTTGAACTCGGATCTGGACCAAGCAAACCTAATAGACATTTACAGAACTATCCACCCCAAATACACAGAATATACATTCTTCTCAGCATCACATCACACCTACTCTAAAATTGACCACATAATTAGAAGTAAATCACTCCTCAGCAAATGCAAAAGAACGGAAATCATAACAAACAGTCTCTCAGACCACAGTGCAATCAAATTAGTACTCAGGATTAAGAAACAGAACCCCACAACTTCATAGAAACTGAACAACTGGCTCTTGAATGTTAACTGGATAAACAATGAAATGAAGGCAGAAATAAAGATGTTCTTCGAAACCAATGCGAACAAAGACACCAGGTACCAGAATCCCTGGGACACATTTAAAGCACTGCCTAGAGGAGAATTTATAGCAATAAATGCACACATGAGAAGCAAGGAAAGATCTAAAATCAAAACTCTATCATCAAAATTGATAGAGCTAGAGGAGCAAGATGAAAAAAACTCAAAAGCTAACAGAAGACAAGAAATAACTAAGATCAGAGGAGAACTGAAGGAGATAGAGACACAAAAAGATCCTTCAAAAAAATCAATAAATCCAGAAGCTGGTTTTTTGAAAATATCAACAAAATAGACAGACTGCTAGCCAGATTAATAAAAAAGAAAAGAAAGAAGAATCAAATAGTTGCAATAAGAAATGATAAAGGGGATATCACCACAGATTCTACAGAAATACAAACTACCATCAGAGATTACTACAAACAACTCTGTGCTCATAAACCAGTAAACTTGGAAGAAATGGATAAATTCCTAGACACTTGCACCCTCCCAAGACTAAACCAGGAAGAAGTTGAAACCCTGAATAGACCAATAACAAGGGCTGAAGTTGAGGCAGCAATTAATAGCCTACCAACCAAAAAAAGCCCAGGTTCAGATGGGCTCACAGCTGAATTCTACCAGACGTACAAAGAGGAGCTGGTACCATTCCTTCTGAAACTATTCCAAACAATCCAAAAAGAGGGAATCCCTCCCAAATCATTTTATGAGACCAACATCATCCTGATACCAAAACCCAGCAGAGACTCAACAAGAAAAGAAAACTTCAGGCCAATATCCATGATGAACATAGATGCAAAAATCTTCAATTAAATACTGACTAGCTGATTGCAACAGCACATCAAAAACGTTATCCATCACGATCAAGTAGGCTTCATCCCAGGAATGCAAGGCTGGTTCAACATACCCAAGTCTATAAACATAATTCACCACATAAACAGAACAAAAGACAAAAACCACATGATTATCTCAATAGATACAGAGAAGGCCTTCGACAAAATTCAACAGCACTTTATGCTAAAAATGCAATAAACTAGGTATCAAAGGAATATATGTCAAACTAATAAAAGCTATTTATGACAAACCTACAGCCAATATCATACTGAATGGGCAAAAACTGGAAGCATTCCCTTTGAAATCAGGCACTAGACAAGGATGCCCTCTGTCACCACTCCTATTCAATATAGTATTGGAAGCTCTAGCCAGAGCAAACAGACAAGAAAAAGAAATAGGAAAGGAGGAAGTCAATTCCTCAATTAGGAAAGGAGGAAGTCAAATTGTCTCTATTTACAGATGATATGATTGTATATTTAGAAGACCCCATCATCTCAGCCCAAAATCTCCTGAATCTGATAAGCAACTTCAGCAATGTCTCAGGATACAAAATCAATGAGCAGAATAACAAGCATTCCTATACACCAATAACAGATGTAAAGAGAGCCAAATCAAGAACAACCTGCCATTCAGCTACAAAGAGAATAAAATACTTAGGAATACAACTGACAAAGGATGTAAAGGACCTCTTTAAGGAGAACTACAAACCACTGCTCAAGGAAATAAGAGAGGACACAAACAGATGGAAAATCATTCCATGCTCATGGTTAGGAAGAATCAATACTGTGAAAATCGCCAAACTGCCCAAAGTAATTTATAGATTCAGTGCTATCCCCATCAAGCTACCTATGACCCTCTTCACAGAACTGGAAAAAACCACCTTAAACTTCATATGGAACCAAAAGAGAGACCACATAGCCAAGTCAAATCTAAGCAAAAAGAACAGGCTGGAGGCATCATGCTACCTGACTTCAAACTATACTACAAAGCTAAAGTAATCAAAACAGCATGGTATTGGTAGCAAAACAGAGATATAGACCAATGGAAGAGAACAGAGGCCTTGGAGGCAATGCCACACATCTACAACCATCTGATCTTTGACAAACCTCACAAAAACAAGCAATGGGGAAAGGATTCCCTGTTTAATAAATGGTGTTGGGAAAACTGGCTAACCACATGCAGAAAGCAGAAACCGGACCCATTCCTGACACCTTACACTAAAATTAACTCTAGATGGATTAAAGACTTAAACATAAAACCTAACACCATTTGAAACCTTAGAAGAAAACCTAGGCATACCCATTCAGGACATAGGCATAGGCAAGGACTTCATGACTAAAACACCAAGAGCATTGGCAACAATAGCCAAAATAGACAAACGGGATCTAATTAAACTCCAGAGCTTCTGTACAACAAAAGAAACAATCATTAGAGTAAACCGGCAACCAACAGAATGGGAAAAAAATTTTGTAATCTACCCATCTGACAAAGGGCTAATATCCAGAATCTACAAAGCACTAAAACAGATTTACAAGGGAAAAAAAAAAAAAAAACTAACAAATCCATTCAAATGTGGGTGAAGTACATGAACAGACACTTTTCAAAAGAAGACATATATGAGGCCAAAAAACATGAAAAAATGCTCATCATCACTGGTCATTAGAGAAATACAAATCAAAATCATATTGAAGTATCATCTCATGCCAGTTAGGATGGCAGTCATTAAAAAAATCTGGAGACAACAGTTGCTGGAGAGGATGTGGAGAAATAGGACCACTGTTACACTGTTGGGGGAACATAAATTAGTTCAATCATTGTGGAAGACAGTGTGACGATTCCTCAAGTACCTATAAATAGAAAGTCCATTTGACCCAGCAATCCCATTACAGGGTATATATCCTAATTATTATAAGTCATTCTATTATAAAAACACATGCACATGTGTGACCATTGCAGCACTGTTTACAATAGCAGAGACCTGGAACCAACCCAAATGCCCATTGATAATAGACTGGACAAGGAAAATGTGGTGCATATACACCATGGAGTACTATGCAGCCATAAAAAATGATGAGTTTGTGTCCTTTGTAGGGACATGGATGAATCTGAAAACCATCGTTCTCAGAAAACTGACACAAGAACAGAAAATCAAACACCACATGTTCTCACTCATAGACAGATGTTGAACAATGAGAACAGATGGACACAGGGAGGGAAGCATCACAAACTGGGGTCTGTGGGTGGGGGACTAGGGGAGGGACTGGGAGGGGGTAGGGAGTTGGGGAGGGATAACATGGGGAGAAATGTCAGATATGGGTGATGGGGGAGATGGAGGCAGCAAACCATATTGCCATGTATTTACCTATGCAACAATCCTGCATGTTCTGCACATGTACCCCAGAACCTAAAGTGCAATAAAATATGTATATAAAATAAAATAAATAAAATTTAAAAAAGAGGAAATAGACAACCCAAATAAGCCTATATCTATGAAAAAGAAATTGAATTTGTAGTTAAAAATCTTGACTCAAAGGAAATATCAAGCCTAATATTCTACTGCACTTTTAAGATAGAAGTAATATCCATTTTACATCAAATCTTCCAGGATATTAAAGAGGAATATCCAACTTATTCTATAAAGCCAACATTATGCTGATATTAAAACCAGAAAAAAGACATTATAAGAAAACTACAAACAAATTTTTCTCATATAGACACAAGAATGCTAAAAATATTTTATGAAATTTTCATATATAACAAGGATAACACATCATGACCAAGTGAGGTTTCTACCAGAAATGCAAGGTTGGTTCAAATATGAAATTTTGCCAATGTAATTCCCAGTATTAACAGACTGTAAAAGAAAAAATTATATGATCATCTCAGCTAGATACTGAAACAGCATTTGGAAAAATACATCGCTCCCCATTCCTGTTAAAACTCTCAGCACACTAGGAATGGAAAGGAACTTTCTAAGCCATATAAAGGTCATCTATGAATGAAGTAAATTAACATAATACTTAATGATGAAAGTCTGAATTCTTTCCTTCTATGATCAGGTACAAGGCAAGGATGTCTGTTCTCATCACTTCTATTCAACATTGTACTAGAGATTATAGCCATTGCAATAAGCACAATAGAGAGATAAACAGCATGCAGATCTGAAACTATAATGGAAAAATTATAAATTTTTTAAAGACACTTATTGTAAAAAGAGCAAACCTAAAACTAGAAGGAAATATTTGCAAAAACATGCATGTAGCAAAGGTTTAATCTAGAATATATGAAGAACTTTTACAATGTCATTAAAAAAAAAGGGTCAACAACCCAATTTAAGAAGTGGGCAAAAGATCTAACAATAGATTTCCCATAAAAAGATATATGCATGGTGACTAAGAATTGGAAAAGATGTGCATCTCATAATGAAAATGCAAATTAAAACCATAATAAGACATAATAAGATACTAATACATACCTATTAGGTTGGCTAAAAAATAAAAAAGACTGACCATTCTAAGTTTGGGGAAGATGTGGAGGAAAGAAAACTCATATGCTGCTGGTGGAAATGTAAAATGGGACAATCATTTTGGAAAACAATTTGTCTATTTCTCAGAAACTTAAACATACAACTACTATAAGACACAGTTATTTCATTCATAGGTATTATCCAAGAGAAAACAAAGTATATATCCAAAAAAGACTTGTACACAAATGTTCATATTATCTTTGCCAGAAATTGGGAACAACCTAAATGCCCCCAACAGGTAAATAGATCAACAAATTATAGGCTAACCATATAATTGAATACTACTCAGCAATAAAAAGGAATGAACTATTGATGCACATAAAAACATGAATGAATCTTAAAATAATCATGCTGAGTTAAAGAAACCAGATTTTAGAAAGAGAACTCACTATTATTTATATAAAATTCAAAAAATTCTATGCTAATCTTTAGTGACAGAAAGCAGACAAACATTTGCCTGTCGGAGGGCCAGAATCATAACAAAACTTGGGGTGATGAGGATGTGCATTCTCTCGATTGCAGTGGTATTTTCCCAGGTGTGTATTTGTCAAAATTTGTCTCATTAAATTGTGCACTTTGAATATGTGTATCTTATATTATGCTAATTAGACTGTACTAAAGCTATAAAAATATTGTGAAACATGGTGTCTTTTCAGAAAGGTTTGTAAAGAAAAGAAGAGGAAATGATAGAAGTCAAACTAAATAGATAATGGTAAATAGCTGTTCCTTACCTTTTTAATTACTAAAGGATTCTCACTGGAAGTTTTGAAGCACTCTTTAATTTTTCTACTGGGCTCTGAAATGAAATTGACAAAAAAATGTATTTAGATTAAACAGAAAAAGAATTTATGTCACATGATATATGTGTCAATTGCTGAAATAGATGAGAGTATTTCTGACTTTAAATTAAGGTCAATTCAGGAATTTGATTATAAATATTAGGAAATTTGCAAGTAAAATGGCATTACAATAACATAAAGTATTTGCATTTAAAAACCAGTTCTATGCCCAAGATGATGATATAAGAACACATGAATGAATCTTAAAATAATCATGCTGAGTTAAAGAAACCAGATTTTAGTGATTTAAAAAGTATATATTTTAGTATAAGATATATTTTTCTCTGTTTCCTGTCCACATAAATGACACTTTCTCTAATTAAAGAGAATTTATATGTGTTATTTGCCCTTTAAACAGAAAGATGGTTTGTGCTGAATTACAATTACATTATTTATTTTCTTTTTTCTTTGAACAGCCTCTCAACCCTACCCATTTCATACTCAGTCATATAACTAAATCCTCCTAAGTTACCCTAAAACCACTTAAAGTTTTACTTAATTTCCCTTTACATCAATTTATAGATAAAAGATGACCTTAGCCTATATCTAGTATTAGAATTCTTATCAGGTGGTGACACCTGATTCCTATCAAAGGCCTCTTTCTTGCAAATGTAGTTTCTAAATTTCTAGGTTCTATAGTATAAAAAGGGACATGAGAAAGAAGGGAGAATAAGTGGACTTTGACTCTTTAGTGGAAGAGAGGGAAGGGAAATTCTTGAAAGGATGAAATGATTTAAGTGTGAAGACCTTAGAATGGTATATTTCCACATAGTGAGTACTCTATAATTGGTCACTCTTCCTGCTATCTTTATATATATATTTTACATTATACCATTATAATTTTCATATATCCTGACAGTTTTAGTAATAGCATGTAAATTGTATAGGGCAAGAGAAAGAGAAGAACTGGATATAATTTCTACCTTACAGAATTCCTTTCTTCTATTTTACCTTGCCCTTTGGCTTTGTCCACATTTTACTTTTGATTAACACATTTTTCCTTCAATTCAATAAAAATTAATTAATTTAATTGTTTACTAAGGACCAGGCACTGTGCTTGGACCTAGGGGGAAAGGAAGGATGACAAAAACACGGGAAGCAATAACACAGGGCCTGACCGTAAGGACATGACAGTCTCATGAGGACAATGTGAACATACAATGCCATTCCTATTGTGTTTTCTGGACTTGGTTTTTGTCTGACATAGTTTCCGGACAGCTTTGGATCAATATTCATTTCTGGCATATTTTAGCTGGTTTTGCAGGGATTAGAGACTAGAACCACAACAAATATGTCTTGGATATGACTACTACTAATAGTAATAACATTTTTGACATTATTGTGCTACTGAAATCAGATTAGAAGAGTGAAAAAAATTTATGTCTCACACAATGAGGAAACTTTATGACAGTGTAAAAATCACTGCAGCTATTTTAGCATCATATGGACTCCCCACACCCTTGTTTGCTGGAGCCATAAGGAAACATTTCATCAGTTTTAACTCAACTCACCAGAATGAGGCCGTGGGGGCACTTTGGCACTGTTTGGGGCTGGCGACACTCCTCTTACAGGGCTCTCCTGGCCTGCAGTGCTGGGAGGGTAACTGCACTTGGAAAATGGTATCCTGTTCTTCTCTAAGTGGTTGGACTGGCCACCTCCCCAAAATGTTCCAAATTCATTCTCATCATCATTCACAGTACAGACGGGAATGTTATTCAAGCCTAGGTGAGTAAAGATTTTTTTTTTTAAAAAACGCAAATAACCGGATAAGGTTTTTTGAAAGGTTTTCTTTGAATGATCAACAATTTCCCAACCAAATATTGTTTAATGTGTATAAAATGTTGGACTTCAAACTGTATGATCCCCCCCAAAAATTAAATTGTATTATGAACTAGTGCAAGGTGGACATTCTTTGAAAGTCAGTGTAGCCAATTTTGCTTGCAATACATGGTCCCTTAAAATCTCCTGCCATTTTCTCAGTCTTGAGAACCAGACCCACATCTTCAGTCTTGGTCTGGGATTCAAGTGGAGTAGACCTTCTTCTATCCCAGACAAATATTTCTCTTCCCAAAGCTTGGCAATGACCAAGAGGGTTTGTGCTAGCTTTCTTCATTAATGTCAGATTTAATTTTTTTTTTTAAGCATCCACAATGCCTAAATGTAACTAGGTCTTGAGAAGAGATACATTGGCTCCTCTTTTGTACTGGCAGAAGGTAAAAAGCTGTAGGAGCTGGAAATAGGAGGAGGATAAGGTAGATTGTGACAGAAGAAGGAAGGAGAAGTTGGTACAAAAGGAACTCCTTCCTCATATGAAAGATTTCTGGGTTCAATCACTCTCCTAAAAATAGCTATTCGCTTTTGGCTCAAATATAGGATTTGGCTCAAATATTAAATTATAGACAGGTTTTCTTTACAATATCAATGCTGAATCATGTGGAATTGGACAGCTTGGGAAATGGGAGTGTGCTGGGCATTGCTTTCTGTTAATCAGTGATTTATGAGAGGTAGAAAGAGGTGGCTGCTTTGTCTTCCCAGAAATTGCCAGGCAAGCTTCTGGATAGTGTTTTCTACACTAGCTCATTTTTCCAAATCTTTCTCCAGTACCACCGATTCACTTCATTCTTAACTGTTTTCTCAAATAACACCAAAAACATCTTTTCTGACAACTCTGTCTGATATGTGCCCCATCACTCTCTGTCCCCTATGTGCTTTTATTTTTTCCATAGCATTTGTCACATATCATAATATATGTTTGCACATTGCATCTCTGAGCTGCATTAGAATGTAAGATTAAATGATTTAAGGTATAGATCTTAAATATACAATACGGATTGATCAAAATTTAATATCTACATCTTAAATACACATTTAAGCTAACATTTATTCAATAATTTGGAATATTAGAATATTTAACAAATTAGCTTTGGACTTACAGTTTAAAATGTTAAACTGAGTTTACATTTCTGGTATTAAGTAGAACACTATGAAAATATTATTAAGTTGTTAACCAGTAAATAAATGGCTTAAATAATGTATCCATATTTGTAAGTATAATTTATTTAACTTACAGGAGTTATTTACAGCTCAGTGAGAATTTGCTGAATATGTGAAATATTTTAAAAATCAAGTATATTTAATGAATAAGCGCCATTTAAAGCTTTTAAAGGTATTTAACAAAGTTTGTAAATGGGACCAAATGTTAATCAAAGATTCCCCCCCCAGAAGAGAGTATTAAAATTTAGTAGATTTCTAAGGCAGACAAAAAATGTTGGAATTGAAAATTTTCTTTCATTTGAACATATATTACTATGAGCATGGCTTTGTGGTAGGCATTATAGCAGAGTTGAAGACATAAAAATCAGTACCTTGCATGCCAATAGTTTTATAGTATAAGATAATTCAAAGCAAAATGTGAAATAAAATATAGAAGAGGTATATATCAAGTATTTTAAAGTATATAAAACCAGAAAAAATTATTCAGTTTAATACTATTTGTTCTTCATAGGAAAAAAAGACAGTTTCAATTAAAAATTAAATGTGAATTTTTGGGGTTTTTTCCACATGTAAGTGGTGAAAAACTGTGCCCTCCGGTTTGACCAAGACAGTGTATTACAAGGCCATCTATGACTTCTTTTTTTTTTTTTTTTGAAATGGAGTCTTGGCCCTTTTTCCCGGTTTTAAGCAATTTCTTGCCCTGACCCCCCCAAAAGGGTGGATTAAAGGCCCCCCCCCCCCCCCCCCACAAATTTTTTTTTAGTAGAGACAGGGTTTCACCATCTTGGCCAGGCTGGTCTTGAACTCCTGATCTCATGATCCACCTGCCTTGGCCTCCCAAAGTACTGGAATTACAGGCATCAGCCACCATGCCAGCTCATCTATGACTTCTTTACAGTGACATCTGTTTGCTTCCCCTTGGCCTTCATTTTCCTAATATCCTTTAGGAATATGACTTTGCTAGTCTCCTAGCCATTTTCCTTGAATTTGTTTCCCTCTGCTGGTTCTCTCTGTGCTGCTTAGCTGGGCTTTCCTCACTCTACTCCAGGTTCAACCTTCTCTGCTCCTCTCTCTACCCTGTCCCATTCCTCATTCCATTCCACTTTGATGACTGAATCAGTCTCCTGACTGAATCAGTCTCCTAACTGATCTCCCAATCTCTACTGAGGCTCTGCTCATCTTCCACTTTCAACAATAGAGCTAGAATGATTTTTTAAAAATGAGATCAATTTCTCAAGGACAGAGAACTATGAGACTGCTGATGTGGAATATAAATCCTGTTTAAAGTCTGTCAGTAACTCTACAAATTTATCTGGATGCAATTTAAGCTCCTTTCCTTTCATAATAATTTATCTAGCACCTCACATGTGACAGCCATTCCTTAGGAATTTGAGGGAAATAGTGAACAAAACAGACACACCTTCATGGAGCTCACAGCTTGGCGGAGGATGTTTGAAACTAAATAATGATGAAAATAAGTATTTAGTCATAAGGTGTGTTAATTGTTGTAGTACACCCACCATCTACTTAGATCATGCCTTCAGTTCATAGGCACTCAGCTCCCCAACTGCTACATGTATCAGTTACTAGCCAACTCTCCAAAATTTTCCAAATGCATTCTCATCATCATTCACAGTACAGATGGGAATGTTATTCAAGCCTAGGTGAGTAAAGTTACTAATGGCTCATTCTGAGTCCTTCTTTGGGAATTGCTCTTGGCTAAAGGAAGCTCTTGTACACAGTGAGAGCTTTTTTTTGTTTGTTTTTGAAATGAAGTTTCGCTCTTGTTGCCCAGGCTGGGGTACAATGGTGCAATCTCGACTTACTGCAACCTCCACCTCCCGGATTCAAGCGATTCTTCTGCCTTAGCCCCCTGAGTAGCTGGGATTACAGGCACCTGCCACCACGCCCAGCTAATTTTTGTAGAGACAGGGTTTCACTATGTTGGCCAGGATGGTCTTAATCTCCTAACCTCATGATCGGCCTGCCTCAGCCTCCCAAAGTATTGGGATTGCAGGTGTGAGCCACTGCGCTGGGCCACAGTGAGAGCTCTTGTACACAGTGAGTGGTTTGTGGGAATTACAAAGACCTGGTCCCCTTACCTGAAATTAAGACACCTCTGAAGCTCCACTGCTTCTTATGAGATTGGCTAAGGTCCCTATTGTATCCGCAGTTTCACTTCCCCTTCTACCCAGTTCTGCTTCCTTCACTTACTGCTTTCTTATCAGTGTTGTTCCCAAAAGCACTTCCTAATAAAGCTCCTTCACACAAATCTCCACCTTCGAGTCTATCTAAGACAATTGCTCTAAAGAAAAATATAGAGAACTATGAAAAAATGCCATAAGAAAATCTAATTTAGATTGAAGATATGAAGCCTGAAAAGTCTCTCTGAAGTAATATTTAAACCAAAATAACACAAATAATGAGGAGAGGTTTATGATTAGAGAGAAGATTATGTATGTAAATCCAGAGGTGGAAAGGGCTTGTGACATGTTCAAGCAACTTAGACAAGTCCACTGTGGCATATACATAATGGGGGAGGGCAGTTGATAGATGAGATCACATAATAGGGAACATTTTGGCTTATAACAAAATTAACCACCTTACCCTAAATGCATGGGAAGCCTCTGAAGGATTTTGTGTAGGATAAATAGTCTATTTGTTTTTTTTAAGAGGCAAGTCTTGCTCTGTCACCCAAACTGGAGTGCAGTGGTGCAATCATGCCTCACTGCAGCCTTGAACTCCCAGGATCAAGTGATCATCCTGTCCCAGACTCCTGAGAAGCTGGAACTACAGGTGCACCACCAACTCCTGACCTCAATCTGTCCTTCCACCTTGGCTTCCCAGAGTGTTGGGATTGCAGGTGTGAGCTACTGAGCCTGGCCTGAACAGTCAAATTTACATTTTAATATGACCTTTCTGGTTGTTCTGTGGAGAATGGACTGGAGAGAGGGAAGAGTGGAAGTAAAGCTGTTATGAGGTTTACAAATTGCAAAGTAGTAGTCAAAGCAGGAGACAATAGTGGCCTAGAATGGAGCTATGACAATAGCCATGGAGAGAAGTGCTTAATTTACAAAATATTTAGAAGGAAAATGACAAATCAAGTGAAGCATTACAAGGGGAAGAGAATGAGGGAGAGGAGTTAAGGAAGAACTTCAATTTACAGTACCATTTATTTGTTAGGATACAGTGGTTGGGGATCTTGCTTTTGAAGGAAGATCAAGAGTTCAGTTTTGAAAAGCAAAGTTCAAGGTGCCCATGAGGCGTTCTGTGAATTGCAAGTAGGCAGTTGAATATACAGGTCTAAACCTTTAAGGAGGTGTCTGAGTCTAAGACACATATTTGAAAAATATTTGTCTTATGGATGATATTTGAAACTTGTGAATGAACATATTTGCCTAGGGTCCCAGTACAGAATAAAAAGAGAAAATAGCCAAGGATTGAGCTGTGAGGGACTCCAACATTTACTGAAGAACCAAAATAAAGCTAGGAAGAAGAAGCTACAGGTAGAGGAAAAGAACTAAGAGCATATATTGTTATAGAAGCTATATATATTTTTTTAATGTGATGAAAGAGAGAGGAAGAGAGGGGTGGTTAGCTGTATCAAATGCAGCTAAGAGGTTAAGATGAGGATTGCAGTGTAGTGGATATCTGTCAGTTCTGCCCAGGACTCATTTCTGTCTTTCCTTAACAACAGTACCCAGGTTATTTTTACTCCATTATCCTCCCCTTATCTACCACTCTGCAGCCCCTGCAGCCATATGTTCTGGGGAAGATTGAACCCATTCCCCTTGACACAGTGATTGGTTATCGGAACCATGGCCTACTAATCTGTGCATGTCACTTCCATGTTCACGAGCATTCATTCAGGGATGGCATGTGACCTGGTGTGTGCTGATAAAATGAAAATATAAGGGGAATTTTGCTGAAATCTGCTGGAAAAAAGTCAGAGTGGCATGCAGATGTGAAGTTAAGAAGCGATGTGCTATGTTGTCGCTATGAGAGGAACAAGCCAGCTCTAGGATGAGTCTGGGATTGTGGAAAGCAGAGAGAAGAGATTAAAAATGGCAGGTTGTTTAACTGGGCCATCAAATCAAACCTAAAGCCCACCTTCCTGATGGAATTTCCAGTTACTTGAGCCAATAGATCTTTGTTGCACAAACCAAGTTGATTTGTTTTTGTTACTTTACAACGACAGGCATCTTTACTGATTATGCTTATTGGATTTGTCAAACTGAAGGATAGTGGTAACCTTAGCAAGCATAGCCTATGCACAATGGTGGGTGAAAAGGCCAGGCTTCAGTGTGCTAAAGAGTGGTTCAGAGGTGAAGAAGTAAAAACCATGAATGTAGACATCTCTTTTGGTTGTGAAGAAATATAAATTCCCTAGCATGATATACAGAGCCTGCCTAAATCTGGCCTCTTAATCCACTTCTCCACCCCCATTTCCCATTATCCCTTCCCTCTTCCCAACATGCTCCATAACAGGCACAAGGATCTTCTTCTACAGTTTCCTAACATTCTATGCTGTGTTGACACTTGCTGTTCCCTTTGCCTTCCTTGTTTATATACTTAACCCTGATGTAGGTATTATGGTTATTATTGACATTTTATAGAGTGACTTGACCAGCCAGATAGTCCAGCTCGTGAGGGGAGGCTCTTGCCTATATTTTCATTCCAAATAAATATTTTTGACTGAATGAATGAAAATATAGATGGCTGAATGAATAAAGAAATGATAGATATTCATTCCTTTAAATATTTCAATGTTGATGACTCCCAATGTGCATCTCTACTTCTAAGTTCCCATTCGAGATTCAGACATAGATTTCTATTCTAGGTTTGGGATTGTGGGCAGCCCATTTCCATTTAGATGCCTGGTGTTACTACACATGCAGTGTGTATACAACTGAATTAATTTTATTGTATAACGAGAATGTGGGCTCCATGAGGGTAGGGACATTTTTTTTCTTTCTCAGAAACTTTGTTCTATCTCTCACATCTAGAACAAAGTTCCTTATGTATTAGAATTGAATCTGCTAAATGAAATGACTTCACCTTCTCCCTTTCAGCTTTCCTGTTTGATCAAAAGCAACACATTTTTTAATTATAATAACTAAGAGTGTGGAAAGGTGCAGAGGGTGTGTTCCTTTTCATCTTCTATACTAATCAGTTACCAGGACCTTTTCATTTCTTCCCTACAAACCCTCTCTAGCCTCATATTCTGCCATTGCTTGGTCTTGCTGCCAACAGCACAGCAGGATGCTTGTCCTCATGTATCTGCATAGGTGCAACAGCTTCCTAATTCTCTTCTCTATGTCCAGGCTCTGCCACCTTTTCAACAAAGCATGGTTTATTTCTATCATGACATTGTTTTGTTTCATTTTCCATTTTTTTTCCATTTATTTATTTTATTGCATTTTAGGTTTTGGGGTACATGTGAAGAACATGCAGGATTGTTGCATAGGTACACACGTGGCAGTGTGATTTGCCGCCTTCCTCCCCATCACCTACATCTGGCATCTCTCCCCTTGCTATCTCTCCCCAACTCCCCACCCCCCACCCTC
>NW_016107762.1:1529768-1533057 GCF_001604975.1 Cebus imitator
TGGTCAATTTGGCTGTTGATACTTGTGCATGCTTCGCGAAGTTCTCGTGTTGTGTTTTTCAGCTCCATCAATTCACTTATATTCCTTTCTATTTTGTCCATTCTCGTTAGCATTTCGTCAAATCTTTTTTCCAGTTTCTTAGTTTCTTTGCATTGGGTTAGAACGTGTTCTTTTAATTCACAGAAGTTGCTTACTACCCACCTTCTGAAGTCTGATTCTGTCATTCATCACACTTGTTCTCCATCCAACCTTGTTCCCTTGCTAGTGAGGAGTTGTGATCCCTATAGGAGGAGAGGTGTTCTGGTTTCGGGTGTTTTCATCCTTTTTGCGCTGGTTTCTTCCCATCTTTATGGATTTATCCACCTGTCGTCTTTGTAGTTGCTGGCTTTCAGATTGGGTCTCTGAGTGGATGTTCTGTTTGTTGATGATAAGGTTATTTCTGTTTCTTAGTTTTCCTTCTAACAGGCTGGTGCCTCTGCTGTATGTCTGCTGAGGTCCACTGCAGGCCCTGCTTGCCTGAGGATCACCTGCAGCAGCTGTAGAACAGTAAGGGTTGTTACCAGTTTTCTTCTTCTGCTATCTTTTTCCCAGAAGGATACCTGCCAAGTGTCAGTCTGATCTCTCCTTTATGAGGTGGCTCTTTGGATATACAGGGGTCAGGGAGCTGCTTGAGGAGATGGTCTCTTCTTTATAGGAGCTCAGATGCTGAGCTGTGAGCTCCGTTGTTAATTCAGAGCTGCTGGGCAGGTACCTTTAGCTCTGCTGCGGCAGAACTCATAAACTGCTTTTTGTTCCCAGGTGCTCTGTCCCAGGGATTTAGGGCTTTATTTATGAGTTTCCATTATGCTGCTGCCTTCTTTTTTTTTCCTTCAGAGCTGCCCTGCCCAGCAAGGAGGCAGCCTAGTCACTGTCTACCTATAGAGGCTTTGCTGAGCTGCTGTGGGCTCCGCCCAGCTGCGGAATGAACTTCCCTGCAGTCCTGTTTATATGGGTATAGTTAGAACTGCCTCGGCAATGGTGGCCTGCCTCTGTTATGGCAGACTCTCTCTGTAGTAGTGGGTTGCCTTGCCAACGGTAGGCTGCCTCAGCCATGGCCGGTTGCCTTGGCAATGGCGGGCTGCCTCAGCATTGGCTGACTACCTCCGTAGTGGTGGGCTGCCTGGGTAATGGCATACACCCCTCCCCCACAGAGCTGGACCTTCCTGGATTCAGCTGCGCTTGCTGTGAAACTCTCAATCCATAGAGTTTCTGATTGCTGTTCTTTTGTGGGGGTGGGACCAGCCGAGCCTGATCACCTGGCTCCCTGCCTCAGAGCCTTTTTTTTTTAAGTTGGTGTTCCAGTCACCTGTTGAAGAGGCACCGGGATCTGTGTATTTTCCCGTGCGGCAACTCTCTGCGCTGGCTTAAACAGCGGCACTAAGATTCGTGGCGCTTTTTTTGCCCTGGAATCTACTATCCTGGTTCCCTGTTCAGTCCCCTTTTTAAACAGATGAATGGGCGACTTCCCGTGGCTCCAATCACCAGCCAAAAGGGCACCCGGACCAGTATATTTTGTACGGAGAACTGCTGCGCCGGGGTGCTGACAAACCAGCCACGTGGGGCAAAGCAGCAGTGCGGGGCAAAGCAGCGGCGCCATCCGACACAGCCACACTGGCCAAAACAGCCGTGCTGGCAACCCGTGGGGCTTCTCCGCCTGGGAATTTCCTAGTCTGTGGGCAATAAAAATGCGGTGTCAACTCACCCTCTGCGCTTTCACTGGGAGCTGCAATCCTGAGCTGTTCCTAAACGGCCATCTTGGATCCACCCCCATCTTGGATCCACCCCCCTTTTTAATAATTAATTTTTATTTTTATTTCAATGTTTTTGAAGATACAGGTGAATTTTGGTTACATGGATAAATTCTTTTTTTAATTTTTATTTTAAGTTCAGGAGTACAACTGCAGGTTTTTTATATAGATAGGCCAACTTGTGTCATGGGAATTGGTTGTACAGATTATTTCATCATCCAGGTGGTAAGCCTAGTACCCGTTAGTTATTTTTCCTGACACTGTCCCTCCTCCCAGTCTCCACCCTCTGAATGGCCCCAGTATATGTTGTTCCCCTCTATGTGTCCCTATGTTCTCATCATTTACCTCCCACTTACAAGTGAGAATATATGATATTTGGTTTCCTGTTCTTACATTAGTGTGCTGAGGATAATGGCTTACAGCTCCACCCATAACCCTACAAAGGACATGATCTCATTCTTTATATCACTACATAGTATTCCATGGTATAGAGGTACCACATTTTCTTTATCCAGTCTATCACTGATGGGCATTTAGGTTGATTCCATGTGAGTAGTGCTGCAGTGAACATACAGGTGCAGGTGTCTTTATAACAGAATGATTTATTACTGGATAAGTTATTTAGTGGTGATTCTGAAATTTTGGTGTGCCCATCATCCAATCAGTGTACACTGAACCCAATATGTAGTCTTTTATCCCTCACCCTCTTCAACCTTCCCACTGAGTCCCCAAAGTTCATTATATAATTCCTATGCCTTTGCATCCTCTAGCTTAGCTCCTACTTATACGTGAGAACATATGATCTTTGGTTTCCCATTCCTGAGTTACTTCACTTAGAATAATGGCCTCAAGCACCACCTGAGTTGCTGCAAAAGACATTACTTCATTCCTTGTTATGGCTGAGTAGTGTTTCATGGTGTATATATACCACATTTTAAAAAATCTACTTGGTTAATGTGCACTTAAGTTGGTTCCATATCTTTGTAATTGTGAACTGTACTGGTATAAACATGCATGCACATGTGTCTTTTTCATATAATGACTTCTTTTCCTTTTATTAGATACTCAGTAGTGGGATTGCTGGATTGAATGTCAGTTCTACCTTTAGTTCTTTAAGGAATCTACATACTGTTTTTCCATAGTGATTATATACTAACTTACATTTCCACCATAAGTGTAAAAGTGTTCCCCTTTCACCACAACTATGCCAACATCTTTTGTTTTTTGACTTTTTTTATTGCATTTTAGGTTTTGGGGTACATGTGAAGAACATGTAAGATTGTTGCATAGGTACACACATGGCAGTGTGATTTGCTGCCTTCCTCCCCTTCACCTATATCTGGCTATACTTACAGGACTAAGGTGATATCTCATTGTGGTTTTAATTTGTATTTCCTTGATAATTAGTGATGTTGAGCATTTTTTCATGTTTGTTGGCTGTTTGTATATCTTCTTTGGAGAATTTGGTATTCATGTTATTTGCCCACTTTTTGATGGGAGTA